>NW_004955530.1:320357-323756 GCF_000276665.1 Chinchilla lanigera | reverse complement strand
GGGTTCATGGCCCTCTTTGGGTCAGAATCTCCTGTCTGTACCAGGTACATGGATGGCAGAGACACAGACTGCAATGGTGGCAGGTTCCTGGGTCACCTGCTTTGTTCCTGGGAAGTAGGTGGTGACTACCGGGTTCTCTCAGTGTTCAGCTGCGAACCATGATGTCAGTGGATTGTGGAACACCTGATTCCATGTCTCCTAGCTAGCCACAGCACATGCAGGAGCCAGATGCAGGCTGCACTGGGAGTGATCATGGACTACCTATTTTTGCAAGCACAGCCCAGATGGGCCTAGCCCATACATGAACCCCATAGGGGCTATTTTCAAAATTTATCTATTATGAATTTTGCTGCTATAAATATGGGTATTCATATTTCACTGTGGTACAGTGCTTTTAGATATTTCAGGATGATACCTGGAAGAGGAAAAGGTGGGTCAAATGAAAACTCTAGTTTTAATTTTTCAGGAAACCCTATAATGATTTCCATAGTGGTTGTACAAATTTACATGTCCACCAACAGTGGAGAAAGGGGTTTTTTTCCACACAGCCTCACTAGAATTTGTTATTGACCGACATATTGATGGTAGCCATTCTGTCTGGAGGTAGATGGAATCTCAGTGTTGTTTTAATTTGCATTTCTCAAATGACTAGTGATGTTGAATAATTTTTCATATCTTCATTTGCTGATTGTATTTCTTCATGTGAGAAGTATCTATTCATTTTAGATGCACCGTTTTGAATTGGATCTTTGATTGTGGAGGCCTGATTTTTTTAGTTCTTTTTATATTCTAGATATTAGCCCTTTGACGAGTAGCTGGTAAATAATTTTTCCTATTCTATATGTTGTCCCTTCATTCTGATATTTTTTTTCTGTGAAAAAGCCTTTTAATTTGATATGATCTTAGTTGTTGATTCTTTGTAATATTTCCTGTGAAATTAGGGATTTTTTGCAGTTAGGGTTTTGATCATAAATTCTTTGCTTAAACCTATGTCTTCAAGAGTTTTATATATTCTAACTTCCAGAAGATTAAATGTTTCTATTTTGATATTTAGGTTTCTGATCCATATCAATTAGTATAGTTCATAGTGAGAGATATGGGTCTAGGTTCAAACTTCAGCATGTGGAAATACTAGCTTTTTCCAGGACCATTTATTTAAGAGGCTTCCTTCCAGTGAAGGTGTTTGGCCCAACTGTTAAAGATAAGGTATTTGAGTGTGCTTGGAGTAGTTTCTGCATCTTCTTTTCCATTCCATTGATCCTAGGTCTGGCTTTTGTTGTTTTTATTTTTTGCTTGTTTGTTTTAGCAGTACCGTGCTGTTTTTATCATGGTAACTTTGTGGTATAATTTCCAATCAGTGAGACCACCTGTCTTCCTTTGTTCCCTACACTTGCTTATGTTATTCTGGGTCTCTTCATGTTTCATGTAAATTTTAGGGCTGTTTTCTCTGTGAGTTGGAAGTGTCCCTAGAGTCATTGTACTTGTTTCTCCCTTTTGCCTCTCCTGTGAGGTGTGCTATTAGGATTAAGTTTGTATAACAGTTTTGGAAGTAGGCCATTTTCACAATATTGGTTTTACCTATTCAAGAACAGGAGATATCTTTCCATTTTCTGAAATCTTCTTCAATTTCATTTGTCAGAGTACTGTAGTTTTAAATGTAAAGGTCTTTCACTCCCTTTCTTAGATTGATTCCTAAGTATTTTATTTTTCTTGATGCTATTGCAAAAGGTATTATTTCCCTAGTTTTTCTCTCAGTGAGTTTGTTATTCATGTAGAGGAATGCTATCCGCTTTTGAGTGCTGACTTTGTATCCTGCTATGCTGCCAAATGCAGTTATTAATTCTAAAACTCTTTTGTAGAGCTTTTTTGGGACTTCTATGTAGAATACCATGTCATCAGCAAATGATGACAATTGAATTTCTTTCCTTTATAGCCATATTCTGTTTATTTCTTTCTATTTTATAATTACTCTAGCTAATTTTGCCAGAATTATATTGAACAGGAGTAGTGATAGTGCACATCCTTGCCCTATTCCTGATTTTAGAGTGAAAGAATGAGTTTTTGGCCATTTAGTATGATGTTGGCTATTGGTTTTGCATAGATGGCACTTATCAGATTGACATAAAGATATTGTATTCTTTTTTTTAGAGTTTTAAAATCACAAATGGGTACTGGACTTTTTCAAATGCTTTTTCTGCAACTTTTGAGATTATCATGGGGCTTTTGCCCTTGGTTCTCTTAATGTGATGTATTACATTTATTGATTTGCATAAGTTGAACCAACCCTGCATCTCTAGGATGAGCTCTACTTGGTCATGGTGCATAATCTTTTTGATAATTTTCTGCACTCTGTTTGCAGTATTGTTTAGAAGATATTTGCATCTATTATCATTAAGAAGATCGGCCTGTAGTTCTCTTTTTTGGGTTTGATCCTTCTCTGGTTTTATCAGGGTAATGCTCACTTCTAGGAATGCATTTGGGAAGATTGTTTCTCTTTTAATTTCATTAAAGAGTTTGATGAGTAGTCATATAAGATCTCTAAATTTCTTGTAGAATTCACGAGTGAATTTGTCAGGACTTAGGCTTTTCTTGGTTGGTAGCCTTTTATTACATCTTCAATTTTATTGACTGATATTGGGTTATTTAGAATTTTGATATCTTCTTGATTCAGCTTTAGTAATTCATATTTATCTAGGAATCTGTCCATTTCTTCTGAATTTTCCATCTTATTAGAGTAAGGCTTCTCAAACTAGTCATTAATAATCTTCATGATTTCTGTTCTGATTTCACCCTTTTCATCACACATTGCATGGTTTGGGTCTTTTCTTTCCTTGTTTTGATAAGTTTGGTTAGGAGTTTTTCTATTTTATTTAATCTTTCAAAGAACCAACTTTTCAATTAATTGATTCTTTCTATTGTTTCTGTAGTCTCAATTGCATTAATTTCTCCTCTGATCTTTATAATTTCCTTCCTCTTATGAAGTTTGTGTTTTACTTGCTCTTCTCTTTCTTGAAACTTGAGGCTAAACATTAGGTGATTTATTTGAGCTTGCTGTTTTTCTTGAACTTACCACAGTCAATTTTCCTCATAATTTACCATTTTATCTTCAATTAGCTCATACATTCTGTCTTTGCGCTGGTCATTTCAATTTATGCATTCTATACAACTTTTCATTTTAGATATTTCTCTTCAATACTTACTTAAGAATTCTATATCTTTGGTGAATTTGTCATTCATATTTTGAATCATTTTGACCCAGTCTTCCAATTTTTTATTTCCCCAAGTCCACATTGGGCATTTTCAGTGATAATTCTATAAATTTTTGATTATTTCTTCTCCAGGTTTATCTCTTTTTAAAATATTTTTGTAAAGCTCTGCTTCCTGGTATTTGCTTTTCTC
>NW_004955530.1:315862-319462 GCF_000276665.1 Chinchilla lanigera | reverse complement strand
TGAGAGAAAGCGTGGTGTGGCAAATTATATGCTTGAGAGGAGGAGTTTATATACCAGGAGACAGAATTAAGAAATAAGATAGTAATAGAGAAAGCCAACTGTGATGGTGCACACCTGTACTCCCAGAAAGTTGAGATGGGGATCACCATGAATTTGAGGCCAGCCTAGACTACATAGTGAGTTCAAGGACAGACTGAGCTATGTAATGAGATGCTGTCTCAAAAAACAAACAGAAAAACAAACAAAGGTAATAGTATTGTTGCAGAAGCTTTAGAAGAAGAAAGTAGACAGAAAGGTGACAATAAAGAGAGAACTTACACACCAACTAAATCAAAGCAAATAGAAGAAAAAATAAATAAAACAATAAACATGAAAAATACATTGCAAAATATAACCACACAGTGCAAAATAAAGCAAAACAAAAAAAACTCCCAGAAGCTATCTGATAGGAACTTAGTTTAATTACTCCAACAATACAATATATATGATTGATTGATTCCCATGTAACCTCCTTGCCAGAAAGCCTGGATGTTCACACCCTTCCTTTGCCTTGATTGTGGTGTGATAATATGCAGCCACACCAATATCATCTGTCTTTTCCACTTCAGAGCTGAAATTAACTCAGTCTCAGGCCTTCATTCTGCCAGCTTGCAGGTATGGAGGTAGTGTCTGATACTGACCCAGTTCTTGGGTTAGGAACTCTCTCTGTCCCTCAGCCTGGGCATGATGGTAGAAGCAACAGGTAGATTCATTGGCAAGTAAGGGGCCACTGAGTTGTGTGCCTGTGCAAGCTGTCCAGCTGATGTCCTCAAGAGACTACAATTGCTTTAATGTACTGCTGGGGGTTCTACAGGAAATACCAGTGACTACCATGGAACCCCTCACTTTCAGGAATCTATCTATTTCTTATCATTCATCTTTTATTTTGCTCTTTAAATTGTTTATAGTTTGAGTTTCTCATATAATAGAAAACCTGAGGTATTTAAGTTCTGTCTCTGATTTATTTTGTTTGGCATTATGGTTTCAAATGCATCTGTTTTTCTACAAACAACTCAAACTTATTCTCCCTTATAGCTATTATTTCACTGTGTGTGTGTGCGTGTGTGTGCGTGTGTGTGTGTATATATATACATATATATATCAGATTTCCTTTATTCATTTAATTGTTGATGGACATATAAGCCACTTCATGATTTAGCTATTATAAGTTATATAGTAGCTTATAGAAATACATGGGTATGCAAGTGTCACTACAGTATGATGTTTAAATCTTTCTGGAAGATAGTCAGAAAAAGTATGGCTGGATAAAATTAAATTTCTATTTTTAATTCTTTGAAGAATTTCTGTAGTGGCTCTATTAGTTTACATTCCTACAAACAATGTAGAATGTTTTCTTTTTCCACACAATCTCACCAGCATTTGTTATGTTTTGAGCTCTTTATAATGGTCATTACTATAAGAGTAAGAAGGAATATCATTGTTCTTTTGATTTACTTTTTTTCTAATAACCAAAGATGTACAATATTTATTATATACCTCGTGGCCATTTGTCCTTCTTTTAAATTGTCTATTTGTTTTAGTTGACTATGATTTGATTGGCTTTTTTATTCTTGGAGGTCTAATTTTTAATTTATTTATATATTCTAAATATTAGTCCTTTGAGGATTAGCTGGCAAAAGTTTTTCCCATATTTAAGGTGATCTCCTTATCCTGCTGTTCATTTCTTTTGCTGTCCAGGAGATTTTAATTTGACAAATTGTGTTATTTCTTGTGGAATTGGGATTTTGTTCAGGAAGACCTTGCTTATGCCTATGACACCAAGAGATTCACCAATTTTACCTTCCAGCAGATTCAGTGATTCAGTTTTTATATCCAGGTCTTGGTACATTTTAATTAGATTTTAGTACTATGTGAGAGATACAGGTGTAGATTCATTCATATACACATGGATAACCATTCTTATCAGCATTATTTGTTACAGAAGCTATTTTTTCTACAGTGTTGACCCCTTTCTCAAAGATCGGATAGCTGAATGTGCTGGAGTTGTTTCTGGATTCTCAGCTCTGTTCCATTGATCCACATGTCTGTTTCTGTGACAGTGCCATGCTGTTTTTATCACTGTAGCCTTGTAATACATCTTCGAATCTGGGAGTGTGATACTTTGTGCTTTGCTCTTGTTGCTAAGCATTGCTTGGGTTCTTCTAGATCTCTTCTGCTTCCATATAAATTTTACAGTATTTTTCTAGTCCTATGAGAATGCTGTTGAAATTTTGATGGGGATTGCATTAAATCTATGTTTTTGGTAGTATTGCCATTTTGGTAGTATTGCCAACTGATACTATGGCCAGTTCTCTCTCCCTTTTCTGATATGCTCTTAAATCCGTTTTTTTTGGGGGTGTATTATAGCATTCATTATGGAGGTCTTTCATATCCTTGCTTAATTAATTACTATGCATTTAATATTTTTGAAGTTACTATGAATGGGACTTTTGTCTTATTTGTTTCACTGGGTTCACTGTTAGTTACAGGAATGCTGTTGATTTTTATTTATCAATTTTGTATCCTAACATTTTGCTGAATTTATTAGTTTTAAGAGTTTCCTTGTGGAGTTTTTTTTTCTTTTTTACTTCAGTGTAATAATCATGTAGTGTATGAAAGCACGTAGTTTGATTTTTTGTTTCCTATATGTATTCCTTGTATTTCTTGCTCTTACCTGATTGCTTTTGGTAAAATTTCAAGTGTTGTGTTGAACACAAGTAGTGAGAGTGGACATCCTTGTCTTGCTACTAATTTTAGAGGAAATCTTTTCAGTTTTTCCCGATTTAATATGATGTTGGCAGTGGCATTATAAATGTTTGAAACAAGGACCTTTTATACTTATTTCCATCAGGGTTTTTAAAAATTCACCAATGGATTTTGGATTTGTCAAAGGCTTTTTCTATGTCTATTGAGACAATTATGTGATTTTTGTTTTTACTTATGTTTATGAGATATAACATATTTATTGATTTAGATAGTTTTAACTATCCTTGCATCCCTGGAATCAAACTAGCATGGTCACAATATATGATCTTTTAAATGAGTTATTATATTCTGCTTGCCAGTATCTTGTTGAGGATCTCTGTATCTATGTTCATTGAAACTGGCCTGTAGTTTTGCTTTTTCTTTTTTTGTCTTTGTCTGGTTTTGAATTAAGGTTATGCTAGCTTCCAGGAATGAATTGGCAGTATTCCTTCCCTTTCAACTTCGTGGATGAGTTTAAGGAGTATTGGTATTGGTTATTCCCTGAAGTTCTTGTAGAATTCTGTTTGCATCTATCCAACCCTAGGCTTTTCTTAGTAGTTACAGTTTCTATTACTGCCTCTATTTTATTGCCTGTTATGTGCCTACTCAGAGGTTTCATATTTTTTGGTTCAATTTTGATAATTCATATATGTCTAGAATTTTCAAATTTCTTCTAGATTCTCCAATTTTTGGAATATATGCTTTTGAAAGGTTTTTATTGTTTTTTTATCTTTCTGTAGTGCCTGTTGTGAGTTCTAAGAGTTCATCAATTTTGATTATCCTTTCAAAGACCCAACTCTTTGATTCACTGATCCT
>NW_004955530.1:305003-307278 GCF_000276665.1 Chinchilla lanigera | reverse complement strand
CACTGGTGGCACAATCCTGGTCCAGTCATCCTGTGTCCCCAGGCAGTTCAGGGTTCAGACAGAGCCTAGAAATGAACTGCAGGGTCAACAGTTTGTGGGCCACCTGATTCTGTGTCTCCGGTCAGTTCAGGATGCGTACAGGAGCCAGATGTGGGCCACACTGACAACAATCACAGACTGCCCATGCCTGCAACCCCCGCATGATTTGGGGAGCAAGTAAAGTACAGACTTGAACCGTGGTATCAGCAGTTCTGGAGCGCCTGCTCAGTCAGCACAGAGCATGTGCAGGGAGGGCCCACACTCGAACCCCAGTAAGAGCTCTCCAGGGGCCTTCTGAGTGAGGAACTCCTGTCTGCCATGGGTGCACGGAGGTCAGAGACTCAGACTGTAATGGTGGCAGCATCTTGGGTCACCCACTTTGCTCCCAGGAAGTAGGTGAGAAATACCTGGCTCTCTCCATGGCTTTCAGCTGGGAACCATGGTGGCAGTGGGTGGCAGCCTCCTGGTTCTGCTTCTTAGTCAGTTCAGAACACACCCAGGAGCCAGAACCAGACCACTCAAACAGCAATTACAGACTGCCTGTGCCTGCCTATTCTTCTATTTTCTTATATATTTCTGCTTCAGATGTTCTGAGCAGTTCTTTCATTATTATTGTCATTTCATTTTTTGCCTGAGAGATCATTCCTGATCTGATCTTTTCTATGGCCTTATGGAGTTGTTTCTTTACTTGCATTACAATCATTTCAGCAATTTCAGGCATGTGTTTACCAAGTTCTCAGATGTGGATGTCTCCTGGATTTGTTCTGAGTGAGATGGAATTCTGGAATTGTGTTTTAGTCCTTCATCTTTTCATGTTTGATATCAGATGCAGAAAGATCAGTTTCCCTCTTCAGTAGCTGCACAGCAAAGACCGTTAGTGTCCCTAGTTTTTCTGTTGGTCAGGTTTTCCCATCAGTGTCCACCGAAATGCACTACTTAGTCTGGGTTTTCCAGCAGTTGCTGAAGTGTATCTAGTTATCCCAGGTCTCAGACGCGGGCATTGGTGTCCCCTGATGTCCATCCCTCTGATCCAGTGTCCTCTTGCAGTTCAGGGCACATGTGCGGCCCAGACTCAGGTTGCACTGGTGGCACAATCCCGGTCCAGTGGACCTGTTTCCCCAGGCAGTCCAGGGTACAGGCAAAACCCAGACACGAACTGCAGAGTCAACACTTTGTGGGCCACATGATTCTGTGTCTCCAGTCAGTTCAGGACATGTACAGGAGCCAGATGCGGGCTGTACTGAGAGAAATCACAGACTGCCCATGTCTGTTCCCTCCAGGAGGTCGGAGTGCAAGTAAAACGCAGACTCGAACCGCAGTACCAGCAGCTCTTGGAGAGCCCGCTCAGTCAGCACAGGGCATGCACAAGAAGGGCCCACACATGAACCCAAGTGAGAGCAGTCCCCATGCCTTCTGAGTGAGGAACTCCTGTCTGCCATGGGTGCACGGAGGGCAGAGACTCAGAGTGTAATGGCGGCACGGTCCTGGGTCACTGGCTCTGCCCCCAGCCTCACTGAAAAGTTTAAAAGTGGAAAAGAAAAAAATTCATATCCCGCAGATGATAATATTCTCTACCTAAGAACTCAGGATCAGCTGAAAAATTTTAGAATTTTAAAGTTGATCAAGTACAAAGCAAAACAAGGCATTGATTTTCTTTTTTGCAAACACTAGTGAAGCAATAAAGAATTATAACATTTTACAATTCTATTTTAGTGGCCACACAATCTATGAAATAACATATAGGGGAGAAACCTTAACAATTAACGTGATTCAAAGAAGAAAATGACATTACAAGACAAAGAGCAGATTATACTTGTGGTTGGGAGGCCAGGGTAACATAAAGATGTTTGTTACTTCTGTCTGAATCTCAAGATATTCGCTTTCAAAAAATTGAGATGACCATTTTGAAGTTTATAATGTAGAGAAAATATATGAAATATATAAAAAACATTTGAGAAAAAGAAGTACAATCATAAGCAACATGCCTTTCAGACATCCAAACTTTGGAGAAGAATGTGTTGTTGATGTGTAAAATAGATCAGTGAGTCAATGGAACTGAATAGAAGCCCCAGAAGCAGATCCAGAACATATAGAAATGCATGACACAATATGATGTCACTTCAAATAGGGGGAATGTTAGTTTTTTTTTCTAACAGGGGATATGAAAAGGAAATGAGATCTCTGATTTATAGTTCCTGAGTCCCTTTTGAATATAAATGAAATATAACTGATAGAA
>NW_004955530.1:302875-303974 GCF_000276665.1 Chinchilla lanigera | reverse complement strand
CTATTACAACTACCAGTCCCCTTGTGTTCTAAAAAATGATCACACAAATGTCCCAAACACATTCACTTCAGCACTTTACAAAATGATGAATTTCTCCACATTGCAGATTAAGATGGACAAGATGGAAACTGTGCAGAAGTATAAGAATGATAAGATATACACCATTATTTGCAGGGCATGGAGTTGAATCTGAACCCAGACATTGTATGAGTGACTAGTCCCAGACCTTCCCCAACAGATCTCAGAAATGCACCTGGGCTACAAGATATGGCTCTCCCCAGGCAGCATGGCATCCTGGAAGCTTTCCTCTCTTTTTAAGTTGGTGGAATCACTCATATTCTGTGGCTTTGGTTTCTGGACTGTACAAGGAGAGTCTCAGACAAGGTGATTCTTACAGTCTCTTATTTTTGTAGATGTTCACACCCCTATTTCTGGAATCCTCCCCTCCTGTATTCCTCCCAGAGTCTGCTCTTGAAGTGATTGTGTTATGCCTGCTATCACTGTTGAGGACAGCTGCTCATCATGTGCAAAGTATCTTGCCTGCTACTCAAATCTACTGCTGACTCCTTTACCTCCCAGCCAGTTCCTCATTTTTGTAACCTAGCTTTGGGCAATACTTTATGAATTGATCCAGAAAAGATCAATCCTAAGTGATATTCCCCTTTTATTTTTGTCTCAAACAGTGGCTCAAAACATCTTCTCAGTCCAAAATTAGGAAGGAACGATTTGCTTTCTCAAGACTTGCAAAGGGAGTGTATCTATTCAATTTCAACTGAGGATTTCAATCTTACCTGTTCCCACATGTAAATACTTCAGTTCAGAGATGGATGACCAACTCGGGCTGTGAATTTTCTTGGAAAGTATTTATACTGACATTATCAATCTTAACTGACCTTTTAGAAATCTAATCTTAAGAGGATAACAAAACACAAGGTTATCATACAATCTTTAGTATTTTGGAGAAGGAATGTTACTGGCCACTTAGATTCATGAACTCAGGTTCATCTGCTCATCACTGATAAAATCAAAGAAGACTATATAACAGGAAAAAGGATTTATTCAAAGTTGGCTCTCAACAACAATCAAAACAGGTAAAGAA
>NW_004955530.1:295008-296134 GCF_000276665.1 Chinchilla lanigera | reverse complement strand
TCATCATGAGGGCCTTGAGCCACATCATTTGACCTCTTGTCTCATGTTGGAATGACACACAGATTCCATCAAAGATAGCTGGAGCACAAGCAACAGGAAGCCAGATGCTTGAGCATGAAAAAATAGCACAAAAGGTTGTAAAGTCAAATACAAAAGAAAACCAAAGTCAGGCTACATCTAACCATTATCCCCACTAGAAAGACTTTTTTTTTTTTTTTCTTTTAGGCAGTGAAGCATAAGAATACTCTCTCATAACCTCTGCTGCTCTACTCACTTTGGTAGGGTTGACATGCAGGCGATTCTTTGATGCTCCTAATCCCCCCTTTATCTTTGAATGCATATTGTTTTTATTTTTCTGAAGGCACTGTCAATTATCCATGGGTAGCCTTGTCCGATGGTGCTGAGATATCTTTCCCCAGTGATGGTCAGTCTGAACATGTCCCACATTTGAGGAGATTGGACGAACAATTGGAGTCAGTGTCATAAAAACCCCTCTTGCCAAATATGAGCAATAACAGAGATTTAGAAAGAGTGGTCCCTAGGCTGAGTTTACCTACAGTCTATTGTCAAGTCTAATCCTATTTTATACTCATCACCTTGTTTTTTGATCCAAAAAAGTTAAAAAAGTTACAAATAGGCATAAAAAGACAAAAAAAGCAAAGCAAATCAAATCTGTACAGTAGACTTGAACTGAGAAACACAATGACCAAGTTAACTGAAGAAACAAAACATTTCTGTGAAGCAAGTGAGTTCTACTAGGAAGATATATCAAATACTTAAAAGAGACACCCCTACTTGTAAGCTGATGTGAATTACCATTTTGGATCAAGCACACAATTTACAAATGCCAAGACCAAGAATTGCAGGTTATTAACACCTTTAGGATTTCATAGATACACAGCCAGAACTGCAAATAATTTTTAATACAATGTGAAAATATTTGTCTGTTTTACCAATGAAGAACATAAATTTTTGAGCAAGATTATCTTCTGTGCACCAAAGGAATATGTCCTTTGCCAATTTATATGACTGTAAGAAATACAGAAGGTAAAATTTAGTAAAAATATAGATATCTTTACAGATATAGGCCTGGTAGGGTGGTGTACACCTGTAATCCCAGAATTCA
>NW_004955530.1:290828-292894 GCF_000276665.1 Chinchilla lanigera | reverse complement strand
TGTATAGGACAAACTGTCTATTCCTTCTCAGACTTAGTAGAAAGTTCTCAAATATCTTTGAAATAGGTAATGTCTAAGGAACATAAACATAACTGTTCTCACATCTCTACTGTAATAAGCTGTAAGGTATATCTATTAGCCAACTCAACTTCTGCTGAGTCAAATAACCAAGTAGAAGCTACCGGGCTTGGTAAAACACTCTTGTTTAAGAAAATAGCCCTGAGTACATTCTCGAATAAACCAATCCTGAAATCGATGCAGCCATGACATAGTGACCCCATGGGGATGGGAGGTGGACAGACCAGAGCCAACATGACTTGCGAGTTTTCTTTCGTTTTTTCATTTGGGGGCTTAAAGTCATTTTTGCTGTAAACCATAACTCTTTTAACCAATGTCTGGCAAAATACTGCCCTTAGAACCCTTCTACTCACACCAGAAGCAAGCTTCACATTAACTATTGCTACATAATGTTTCTGAGAAGGCAAACAATCTAAACTTTTAAATAAAGGAATGCTTAACCAGGGCTACATTAATATATGTGCTACACTTTTTTCAGTGCTAAGCAACACTAATTCCCAAGAGTGTTTAAAATCCTAACTTGAAAAATTTAATCACATCCCCTTTATGCTCTTTAGTTCTCATAACATTTGCAAAATTGAAAATATTATTCTAAAAGCAAACAACTGAAATATAATGCTGATTGGTTAACACAGGCAAAGTGCATGTTAACAGTTTCAGGATACATTTGATACATCTTTTGTTTTTGATGTTTTGTTTTTCTGAGATAGGGTCTTGATATGCAGTTGAGGCTGACCTTCAACTCATTATGTAGCTGAGGCTGGCCTTGAACTCAGGGTGATCCCCCTGCCTCAACCTCTCAAGTGCTAGGATTACAGGCATGCACCATCATGCCTGGCTTCGTTTGATTCATCTTTTTATTTTTTTTATTTTTTTTGTCTTTTTGAGATAGGGTCTCACTATACAGTTCAGGCTGGCCTTGAGCTCACTTTGTAGCCCAGGCTGGCCTCGAACTCGCAACGATCCTCCTGCTCACCCTCCCTAGTGCTGGGATTACAGGTGTGCACCACCATGCCAGGCTTATTTCATACATCTTTTAAAACATTTTCTTAAGTCACGTGAACAAAAATGTAATTGTGTTTATGCTTTCTTAGTTACAGAGTTCTGTAATGTTTAAATTAATCAGGTACCATCTAAATGATATGAAAATACAAGTACAGCACACACAGAGCGACATTACATATAATACACATTGTACACCAACACACATGACAGACTTAAATTTATTATGTACTAGCTTCTAAAAAATTACACTATTGGTTGATTCCTTGATGACAGTTATTCTTCCTGGAGTAAGTTTGAATCTCAGTGTTGCTTTCATTTGCATTTCTTGTATGACCAATGATATTTAATATTTTTCATATATTTACTTGCTGTTTGTACTTCATCTGAGAAGGGTCTATTCATTTCAGATCCCCATTTTTGGATTGGGTCTTTGAATTTGTGGGTCTGATTCTTTTGAGTTCTTTATATATTCCAGATATTAGTCCTTTGTCTGAGGAGTAGCTATTAAAAATCTGTTACTGTTCTATGGGTTATCTTTTCACTCTCCTGGTGATTTTTTCACTTTGAAAATCTTCATAATTTGATGTGATACCAGTTGTTTGTAATATTTCCTGTGCAATCAGGGTTTTATTCATGAAGTCTTTGCCTGTACCTATGTTTTCGACAGTTTTCTAGCAGATTGTTTCTGTTCTAATATTTACATGTTTGATCGATATCAATTTTAATTTAGTGTGTGGTAAGAGATATGGGTCTAGCTTGTGGAAAACCATTTTTCTCAGCACCATTTGTTAAAGAGGATATCTTTCCTCCATTGAAGGTATATATCAGCAAGAGTTTACTAAAGAAACAGATATAACACAAGATATACAAATGTATAAGGGTCCAGTTCAACATCTGGAGCTCTCTGCAGTGTTCTGTGCAAGTCTGTATCAGCAGACAAATGGGTCTGTTATGGTTTATGTCTGGGTGTCCCCCCAAAGCCT
>NW_004955530.1:288867-290147 GCF_000276665.1 Chinchilla lanigera | reverse complement strand
AAGAAGGACTGCATTGGTTGTTGGACTCCAGATGATGTGTGTTATGGCTTGGCAGAAAGTTTGTCTGCATTTTGCTTGTGTCCAGAGACTTTGCCTAAGACTGAGATTAAGGGCGGCAGCGGACTGATTAATCTGGCAAAAGAAATTTCCAGGCAGTCGAACATTGGGGCAGTGGCATGGCTATGTTGGGAGCTTTTAGCCAGATTTATATTGAGAATCAAGAAAAAAGAGCCCAGCAGGATGATGTAAAATGTTGTGAGTTTGGCCAGAAAGGAAGCTGCAGTAATGCTGTGGACTGCAAGAGTGGAGCTGAGGAGATCTCCATTCCTGAGAAGGAACAGGAGAATAGAAAAGATGGCCTAAGGGCATCACAAGAAGCAGCAAGTCTCCACCCTTTGCAGCCTCAAAACTGCAAAGGTGAAAGTCCTTGCCTTGAGGAGAAAGCTGTTGAGTGCCATGTTCCAGAATGGTGGCGGTGGCCGCCCCAGGTTCCAGAATGGTGGCAGCATAGAAAATCTGCTCCTCAGAATTGGATTCAGAGTGCCCAGAGATCCAGGCACTTGACCCCTGTGGCCAAGAGAGAGGAAAAGAGTGCTTGAGGACATTCCTCCCCCATTCCGCCCTGGTGTGTGCTTGCGGCTTAGCTGTGTTCTGCTGCCCTGAGCGGTAGCTCTTTGCCATGTGCCACTCTGCCTTATAATCTGCCAAGTACGGACTGAAACTTCCACAAACTGTAAGTGAAATAAACCTTTCCTTCCTTCATTATGGGCGTCAGGTATTTTGTTCCAGCAGCTAGAAAAAAGTAACCAAGACAGGGTCCATGATAGAATGCTGAAGAATCTATACCAGAAGGCTGAAGAGTCCATGCAAAGAGGCTGAAGAATCTATGACAAAGCCCAAAGAGTCTATACCAGAAGGCTGAAAAGTCCCAGACAGAACCTGTGCAGTCTGCACCCGAAGCCAGGCAATGATTACCAAACTAAAGGCAAAGACTGGAGCTCCTCCAAAGAACCAGCCATCAGTCCTTCCTCATTTCCCTTTTACTGTATGTAGGCTGCCCACCCTGGGAGGTCCTTTACACCCACACCATCTCCATGCCCTCCTCTTGCACAGGCTCAGGGTGTTTACAAAGTAAGGACCCTGGCCCCTTGCTGAATCACTTAGGTAAACTTTTAAACTTCTCAAATTGACACAATGAACAAAATCCTAGAGTGGTAAGGGCATGTCCTCTACACCCAAGGATGTAGAACTGCTGAGTTACTTAGTTAAGCTTCTAGACT
>NW_004955530.1:274312-288747 GCF_000276665.1 Chinchilla lanigera | reverse complement strand
AGATTCCTCTAAAAACTAAAACTAGAGGTGGTTCTGTTGTGGCAAAACTGAGTCCAGGAAAAGAACAACACCCAAGGAAGTCTGAAGGCAGTGAACAGTCTTATTTTATACCAGTGGTCCTGGCTGGGATCTCTCCCTTAACAAAGCCAGGCCCTAAGTGCTTGTGGGCTAGCATAAGTAGGACTTACAAAGGTGAGACAGAATAGCGTTGCAGTTCTCTGATTAGCTGGCAGGGTCAGATCTTCATTTACAAGGCTAGATTTATGATCATCAGTTACAAGTTAATCAGTTAATGATCATGGAGCTTGTTACAATCAGATGTCCTGCAAGATTGGTTATGCTCTTGTGGTTATAGGGGTCAAGAAAGTAATTACAGAGCCGTGAAGCAGTTACAGAGCTAACCAGTTTCATAAAGAACAAAGTTTTAGAAGAAACAATTTTTCTTGTACAGTTTTTCCCTTGCAGTTCCATTTGATCCAGCTCCTCCTTTTCAATATCTTCCTGAATGATTTAGCATCATCATTCCACAATGATACATGCATACCCATGTTTAGAGCAGCACAATTTATAATAACTAAATCTTGGAAACAGTCCATATGCTCATCAACAGATGAATGGATAAGGAAAAAGTGATATTTATATACAGTGGAGTACCGCTCTGCCATTAGAGAGGATAAACTTAAACCATTTTTACGTAAATGGATGCACCTCAAAACTGTAATCATAAGTGAAACATATGACACACAAGTGGTACGTATCACATGGTTTCCCTTTTGTCAGAAACCCAAAGTACAAATAAGAAGCAAAACAGAGCCCCTCTGCCATGTGCCACACTGCCCTAAAACCAGCCAATTGTGGACTGAAACTTCTACAAACTATGAGCTAAACAAACTTTTCCTCCTTTAACTTTAGGTGTCAAGCATTTTTGTCTCAGCAATGACAGAAGTAACTAAGAGATCATCTTATACCTTCCTTAGCAGATGAGGATTTATTTATCTGTTTGTGACTCAAGCATGATGTAGGGAGCTGCTGAAAGTAGAAACTGATCACACATTTGGGGGTGAGGCAAGCCCAATCTGAGAAGAAAGAACTCCCAAGGCAAGCCACATGAATAAGCTGCTTCAGTCCAGAGAACACCAAGCCCTGAGACAATCCAAGCAATGGGTTGCTAGGCAAAAAGGATGTCACATGACATGAACTTGCCAAATGTATAAATAAACACACTACAGTGGTTGAGCATTTCCTTTTCTCCTATCCAGAGAAAGTGGGTGCCACCTGACCTCAGCTTTCTGCCTCTGTCTTGGTTACTTTTCTCTCGTTGCTGAGACAAAATACCCAACGCCGAAAATGAAGGAAGGAAAGGTTTATTTAGCTTACAGTTTGTGGAGGTTTCAGTCCATACTTGGCTGGCTCCGAGGCAAAAGGTAGCAAAGCAACAAGAGCAAAGGGGGGAATGGCAGCTGAACAGCAAACAGCCAGAGCAAACCGGAGGAATGGCGGCAAGCAGCTTCTTTTTCCCTGCCTTACTTTGTAAACAGACTACCCCCACCCAAGGGGCGTGTAGCTCTCACATAATCTCCATGCCCTCCTCTGCAACAGGCTCAGGATATATACAAAGTAAGTATCCTGCCTTCCTGCTGAGTTACTTAGCCAAACCTCTAGACTCCCCAAGCTGACACAATGTATCAACCATAACAGCCTCTTATATTTATTTCTCCATCCTCTTGCCATCCTTCCCCCTGGGAACTTCAAGAGCCATGTGGGCTGAGGCATATGATGCTTGAACACAGGACTGGGGTAAGAAGAAATACTGGGTGAGGGGACATTTCTCATTGTGTGCACAGAAGGGGGAGAAGTGCATTGATAGCATCGATATTAATCACACAGGTGTATTGATATTGATAGCATCAAGTGTAAAACATGGGGCAAACAGGTTTTCAAGAACTACAAACTTCTACAAGTATGTAGAAATGTTTGTTGTATTTCTTCTTCCTGTATTTACTCTACTTTTGTGGATTTTCATTAGGGAGTACTTCAATGGTGGTAAGTTTGTTGAGATGACGATGAAGGATTTGGATCAGAGCACTATTTTAAAATCAAGTCCCAAGCAGGAAAAAGATGGTGGAATAACAGCCTCCCCAATAACCTTAACTGAGCCACAAGCAGAAATTCCTGCCTTTTCAACTCATAGAAATTTTTCTACATCACAGGTTGGAACTTCCACCTCTCAGAGAGTAGAGTTATTTTCTCTCTCTCCCTTGCAACTGGCACCAAAAGAGGCCAGATGGGAGGGGGAGTCCATGAAAGGTTTTCAGTGTTTCTACCCTGTAGTGAAGTGCAGGTTCCCAATAATCTAGGACACATTATACATCTTTATGAAGCTGTACCCTTTAAGACCTTAAAAGAATTAAAACAAGCTACTATTACCTATAGCCCTATGGCCCCTTTTTACCTTAGGTTTAATAGAACATATAGGACAACAGATTATGGCTCCAAGTGATTGGAAAGGAATAACTAAAGCATGTTTAAGTTGGGGGAATTATTTATTGTGGAAAGGAAAATTTTTTATTTGTGCACAATTCGGGCCACCTGCAGCTGGCTCAGTGTGGCATGGTGCTGCAGGCAGCTCACAGGGCCTGTTATGCAGTGTTGGTGTTGACACACTGCTGTGGGCCTCTATGGGTGGGCAGAGGGCCAAAAGCCCAGCCAGCTCTGTCTCCTGCATGCTGTGGTGGGAACTCCATGGGGCCTTGCCAAGCTCTTAAACTGCCAGCCCACTGGCACACACTGCAGCACTTGCACTGCACTCAGCTTGGGGCTGCAGGAGCTTCAACAGCCTTCTGTTAAAAAAAAAAAAAAAAAAAAAAAAAAGATGGCTGTGGCTGCAGAGATGGTGACTGCCACATCCCTTAAGTAGGGGGATGTAGGAGATGGATCCCATCCCTTGTGCCCCCTCTTTCTTTCCCCTATGAGCTGCTTCACAGCCCTTAGTTACCTGACTCCTCAGCTGGTCAAGACTGACGAGATGTTCAAAGCTGTAAACCTGTTACCTTTGAGTAACTGCCTTTGTTCAGTTCATCCTTTCCCACCACAAGAACCAATGAGGAAGCTGTTCACATAGAAAGTTTACCTGGAAAGAACAAAGAATCTTTTCAGGAAAACGCAAACCAGAGCGTTCCAGCCACCCACTGGGGTGACAAAATCCCCAATCTATTGTTCATCTCTTGGAAAAGTTTGCAGGCCCAGTCACCCTGGCTCCATCTGAAGGCCCAACCCTAAAGAGATGTGCTTCCACCCACAGTTGTAATGTGTTGTCATCTTCTGCATTGACCCCACTGAAGGCCTAGCCCTGCCTGACTGCCTTTAATATTTCTACCCCAGAATAGTTTCCAACTTCTTCATTCTCTGATACTGCATTTAAACCCCTTCCTCCCTAAGAGAGGTGCTTCCCAGGCATTTCAAAGCCAGTAGTCCCTCTCAGGTATTTGTCATAAATAAACCCTGTCATTGCTGCAAGTTTTTGTCTCTGTCTTTATTTCCTATAGCCAGTAACACGTTCAGCCCCTTCCACTGACCTAAGGACATTCTTGTGCAGCCAGATGCCCAAATTCCTTCATCACCAGCATGCCTTTATACACACAGTCACCGTCAGGTCTGGCTGGCTCTTGCTTCCACCTTCTTATTCAGATGCCTGGCACCTGCATAACATTCTCTCCAAATATGAGGTGTTTCTGGAAGTTCCAGGGGGTGGGGGATCCTGCACATGCTTGAGTTGCCCTGTGCCACAGGTCTGACTTGTGTCCTAGGGACAAAATCAGTGTGGTGTGCAGATGGGGATGGAGTTTGGTCCACTGTACATCTTTCACACCAGTACCAAAGTTGCAGCGTAGCCTATCTGGGTGAGATGGAGTACTGCTTTTTTTTTTGAGCTCTGCTCCACTAGAGAAATCCTAGTGTGGCACTCACTTGATTTCTAAATTGTAGAGACAACTCTTGAAGGTTTATTAATGGCAGTGTTCCCAGGCTATGTCCTTACTGACTTTTTCCTGCAGAGAGAAGAGTATAGCGCATTAAGTATGAGGTGGGCATGAACATTGTTTCATCCTTTAGCAAAGATTACACTTTAGTCTCTGACTCCTTTCCTGTGATCATGAGTGGAGAGGAGCTAGCGAGGGATGGTCACCCTACCTCTCCAGAACCCCAGCTTGACCTGTCCAGAGATCCTGGGCAGCTAGCTGGAGCACTATCTCCACTCTCAGCCTCTGCAGCTTCCAGTGTGCTCTGCAAAGCTGTCAGATAACTTTGCCCTCCTTCTGAGATCCTGGAGTGACTTTTTCCATGGGAATTTAATTTAATTTTTTATTTTCCTCACAGGGACAGGATGTGACGGGGACTTCCTTGCTTTGTTCTATCTATCTTGGTGTTTATAGCAAAGGGCAGAGCCAACAGCATATGTCTTAAAGTGGAAGTTGGGAATAATTCTGTCAGAAATGAACTATCCATCTGAACTCAGCTGCCAGTCCATGTCTAACAGTCTTAGCACCAAGAACTAAGATACTTCATAACAATCACTACCATTCCTTGCAGAGGAGGTGAAATCATCTGGACTCATCTGCTTTTCGGAACCTTTAATGGTACCTGAAAGGTATGTGTCTGATTCTCAACTTGTGGCTAAGCCTCCCTCTTTCAGAAATGGACAGCAGGAAATAATTGGAAGTTTTTCAGTGTGGCTAAGAGGAGATCCCTTAGGGAGATGCCCCCCTCCATGAAGCGTTTTCTCTGGTGTCCTATTTTCCTCTCAAATGAGGCCCTTCCATTTTTTCCATCCCCCCCTCTTCTTCTTCTCTTTCTCCTTCTCCTTCTCCGTCTCTGTCTTCTTCCTCTTCTTCATGGAACTGCAAATTGTACCCAAGCCTCTATATACCCAGGTATTTATTTATTTATTTATTTTGTGACAAAGTCTGAAATTTTTAAGTTACTCATTCTGGGCTTGAATTTGTGATCCTCCTGCCTCAGCCTGGTTATGCCACCACAACCAGTCAAGGCTACCTTCTTGAGGTGATTCATCTCCCTTAAAAACCAATAAGGTGGGAATCCTTTCATGGGTCTGTTGATATCAAATCAATACAGACTTGTGGGCAATAATGAGAGGTTGCTGGGGACAAAGAATTACAGTGGGTACAGTTTAAAGCCCCATCTACCCCTGGGGCTTTTGGCTTAGAACTTGAAAATAGAAGAGAGGCCAGATATATCAGTTGCACAGTTTGCAAAAGTAGAAAAGCAAAGCAAAATGCAAAGAGACTCAAGAAGGGAGGGACTAGAAGTCAAGAGAACATTGTGTGTTGTTTAGGAATTAGAGACCAGGAGAAAGTAGGAAGGGAGCTGGGGGCAAGGAGAGTGAGAAGAGAAAGTAGAGAAGAAAGAAGACAAGAGAGGGTAGGAGAGAACTGCCCTATTCCTGGATGGAGGGTGGCAGGGTTTCCTCAGCCCTGGTGCTCAGGAGCCCTCCTCATCCCTTTTAGCTCCAGCCTGGAGCAGCCCAAAGGCTCCTAAGAGAACCAGGAAAGCACAGCACATCAGCACAGCTTAGCTCAGTCTGAGTTCCTTTCCTGGCCATTTTTCCCTTCACTGGGTTCTCTCTTCCCCAATCAACCAACATGTCCACTTTCTTCTATTCCTTGCCTCAGGAAAACCTTCTCAGCAGGGCGAGAATCTGAAATGAATTACAGCCATGGTACATAGCGGAGTGTGTGCACTTTGGTCAGGATCATAGCCTGACTCTGCAGAGTGAAGTCGGAAAGGGAGGAGGCTGCTGTTTCAAAATGGGGTGCTGTTTAGGGACCCTCCAAAGACACTGATTTCCCTTCGGGAAGCTGTCAGACCACTTTCCTTCACCCTGAAGGCTTTCAAGGCCACAACCTTGAGCATTAAACAAAGGGACTCAGCACAATTACCTCCTACCTAAGCAGATGTTTTGACAAAATCTTAGGAAGACTCTGGCTTAAACCGTTTTATCTGACAGTGGGATTTTAAACTTTATATTCACTGGGTGACTGTTGGGTAGTTTTGGTGGCTGACACTGAGGACCCCAACTCTTGTAATGTGTGGTGAGATGCCTATAATCAGTGGCTTGGAGGTTGCTAACAAAGGGCAGTTGTTTCAGGTGGCAGCAGCTGGTGAGAATCTGCACTGAAAGCACAGAGCAAGGCTCTGGAAGCAGACAGCTCAGGTTAAACCCCACTCTACCACCCCACTACCAGTGTGTGCAGAGCCAAGGCCATCAGCCCTTGTGCCTGTTTCCTTATCTGTAATTTGGATTTATTAGCAATATAGTAATGATATTTGTGATTGTGTAAATGCTTGGTAGACCAGAAGTGCTCAGTTGTAGCCGGTTTTCATTACTGTAACACTCGCACCTGTGTGGGTACACATCTGCATTTCCAGTCTCCTCTCAACAGCCTCTGTGATGGAAAATCCATGGGTTTATAGCAACCAAGAACTGGGATTCCCTTAGCTAGTCCACAATTCTTTAACGCATAGCCCCAGTCCCTTCACTCCCTGGGATCTATAGCTTCCCTAACTAAGGTAATTAGAGCAAGTGCTTGTTCTCAGGGCTGCCTTGCCCTTAGCTCTGAAGTGTATGTAATGCCCCATCACCTTCTCGTAGGAGAACAAAAGTCACCAGCTTGCCTCTGTCCTCAGGATCCAGCCCATTAAAAGGGATCCATCCCTATGCAGAGTAGGAGCCCCTGTTTCTTGGCAAGGCATTAGCTGTATGCTGATGTGCCCCTCATGGCTCTACCCTTATGGAACCCTACTCTATGTCTACTGTCCAGACAAAAAAGCATAAGAGGGACTAAGGGGGGAAGGGGAGAAAACACAAAAACCAGGAATAGTTCTGCTCCCTCCCTTCCAGGTTCAAGACCTATCACAGACACATTCCCACCACCAGCCACACTGGGCAAGGGGTCAGGCTGTCCAACCAGAGCCTTGCCCCTGCCCAAGTCCTCCACTGATACTAGTTATTGAGTGAATAATAATTTCAATTACTGCTAGCTGTCAAATAGCCAGGTCCTTCCAGACAGGACTCTGACCTCTTCCCTTTGAGGAATCCATATGATGTAGGAGTGCAGTCACCTCAACTTCCTCCTCTACTTCCCTCCACCCAAAGTTTCATCTCCATGGCAGCCCACTCACCTCTCAGGCCAGTACCTCTCCCTCCTATTGTATTTCTGTTAGGCAGGGTCCATCCCAACTCAGAGAGCCCTTCTAAGGTACCCCCTCACACCTCTGATTGTTGTATTATTGCATGACCCAGTGGTTTCTAAATTCTTTCATCCACATCATGCCAGTGACATTGCTGACAGTAGCCTGGGGCTTTGCTGCCACAGGACAAAAGAACGTGTACCACACCAAGCATTTGCAGCAGGAAAGCGCAGCAGAAGGCAAAAAGTTGCAGAAGCAGAAGAGGAAGCTGGGGGAGTGGAGAATAGAAACCCACTGTGGACCTTCTACCACTGTGATGAGATGAAGGAGAGAGAAGTGCACTGGAAGATGGAGAACAGATATGTGGAAGGTGGAGAGAAAAGGAGATGATAATTTATTTAAAGAGCATTGCTGGATGAGATGATGCATACCTGTAGTCCTAGAACTTGGGAGGCTGAGGTAGGAGCATTGTTGTGAGTTTGAGACTAGCCTGGGCTACAACAGCAAGTTCAAGGCCAGCCTAGATTACATAACCTCGACCCTCTCTCAAAAAAAAAAAAAAGTAATAATAATAATAAAGAGCATCTAGCCAACTTGTGGAAGGTTTAACAACCCTCCAAGTTGACATTGGTTTCTTCCACTGTAAGCAAAGAGATTTAAGTTTATCCAGTTATGAAACTTGCTTAATATCTCACAACTTAAGGGGCTGCAGATGTAGCTCGGTGACACAGTGCCTGTCTGGCAAGTACAGGCTCTGAATTTGATTCCCGACACCAAAAATAAAAAATCTCACAACTTAAATGAATGGGAAATATGGAGAGTCTTCTGTGAGTCCAAAGATGTGTAGGCCATACCATGTTTGCTGGCCACTAGGGTGTGAGATATTACAACAGGGCCCAAGGGGACATTAGACTTAAAGAAGAGAACCCTTACATGGGCTAGGACTGGGTGTCCAGAATGGGGAATGGGTGGCTAGAATGGAAGACCCCATTATTGGGTATGCTACAAACATAGGAAAGTAGCCAGCTCCCCTCCCCCACTTGGAAGCAACACCTGAGGCCTCAAGCCTGGATAAAAATGTTCCAGAGTATTGTTGAATTAGCAGGCAGCCACCAGGCATACACTCCAGTTTGGAAGCAGCAGAACTCTATGTTTGTTCCTTTCTTGTGAACATGATGTTCTAGGTCAAAGAGAAATGAGAGCAAGTTTAGATCATCAATAGTGAGAAAAAGATTATCCAGAGATTTCTTTTTGTTTGGAGAATGTCCCTCACCCCAGAGGTGGGTGGTGCTGAATCCTGACACAATGTATGGCTCTATTCCTGGATCTAAACAATAAGCAGTTCAGAGGCTCTTTCCTGTGGGACCCTTCAGCTCCATCCACCTGCAGCTTTATCAGTTTGAGCAAGGCCAAAGAGACTATTAACAGTGTTGCATGGTAAAATTAGAAGCAGTGCCTACATTCAGCCACAGCATAAAAGGAGGCATATCCTGAAACTGTTGTAAGGAATTCAAGAATCAGAAATGCTTATTAAGGCCCCATGGGCTGCGTTCAGATGGCCTATGTCATTCACCATGTCTTTGTCTCTCTCCAGGTGGCTTTCACTACTGATAACAGATGGCAGACTTCTTAGTAGCCCTGGAATTTTTGAAGGGGGTGCCTTTGCCCAGCAGTCTCTTGATCTTCACCCATGTTCTACTCTTTCTTCAACCCGGAAAGGCGATCTCAGGTAGTGTCTTATCTCAGTCATCTGCAGCCCCACCTGCCATGACTGAGCATCCCTCCTACCATGTACCACTCATTCCCCACAGGCTGAGATACAATGACACCACACTGGGCCTTGCCAAGTGCTAAACTTCACAAAGATTTCCATCCCAGTGGTTAAAGAGCCACTGCTGTAGCCTATGCAGTGTCTCTGCTCATCCATCATTTTTTCAGCCCTAGCACACTTCTCAGGGCCTTGAAGTCCATAGGCTTAGCAGAACTCATAACAGGAGGGAACCAGGAAACTCTTCTTTGTGTTGGTGCTGAGCCAGCTGGTTTAAACCCCACTAACTACATAGCTCTGGAAGACAAGAAAGACCTCTCCTGGCATACTACCTCTCATGAAAAGCAGACAACAGAGGTTGTAAATTAATTACACACATGGAATCCCCTAATGTGTGTAATTAGGCTGCAATTGGGACATCAGGGTGACTGAGGTATTCTTCAGGGCTTCAAGCAGCTCAGAGTCAAGGGAAGGGGATGCTTATGACATAAATAGTGGCAAGAAAACCATGCCTAAAGACTTTGGGAGTTAAGCACAGCTCAGAACAAATCTCTTCTCCTGGAAAGCCAACAAGAAGCATAGAGAGGAGGTAATGTCTATGCAAATCTTTGCAAGATGCACACTCCAGGAAGCACATGGAGGATAAACTGAAGCAGGGTGTATCCAGGGAGAGAGCCAGACATCAGGTATATGGGAAAGATACCTGAAGAGATCCAAAAAGGGAAGATAATAAGAGGGTGTTGAGAATCTACCTAGTGGGCAACATGTTGTCTCAAATAGAATAAAGAAAGACACAACTTCATGTTCTGTAGATGAAATGAAGGGATCTCTGGTTGTTGAGAGGTGGGAGGAGGTTTTAACTAAACTTACAAAGAATGAAACAGACTAGTGGGACAGACTGGAACGGCCACATGGAGACACCCTGGGAAGGAAAGAATGATCAAATGAAAGATCATGATCACCAGAATCTGGTTGGCCTTTAACTATGAAAACCCATGAAGCAAGGAGAATATACATTATTTTATATTATATATACATTATACGTATGTGTATTGCTTTTAGAGAATTTATACCTATGTAGTACCTTAAAAATTAGAATAGCAAAGAAACAAAAATAAGAAAACACCTATCCCCATCATGCAGAAATTTCTGCCATCAACAATTTGGTGTCTTCCCTTTCAGATCTTTTTCTCAGGGCATCTATGGAAATATGTAATTTTTTACTCAATTGCATAGTATACATTTTAGTTTTAAGATTTGGTCTTTTTGGTCAATGATTGCATGTAATTTATTTCCCTGGCCATAACTGTCAACAAAATAACGCTTTAACCTGGTTGGTTCAAACCAATAACCAGTCTAAGACTGCACTTTTTCTCTGACTGTAACATCCCATTGTGTTTCAATTTTTTTTTTTTTGGTACCAGAAATTGAATTCATGACCTCAAGCTTGCCAGGCAGGCACTGTGCCACTAAGCTATATCCCTGGCCCACCCCCATGTGTGTTTAAACCTGTGTGCTTACATTTTTCAAGAAACCAGGCCAGATGTCCTTGTAGTTATCTTCATCATTTGAACGTTGTGTTATCTTCATCATTTGAACAGTTTATTGTAGGTTTCTGACCTGTTAAATGACCTTCAAATGATATTTGAAAATGGATTGATTATGTCTGTGGTTCTGGTTTTGTCAAAGTGATAGGCCCTGGGGAATCCATGATGGCCGGCATTGGGGAAGAGGTGGAGTTCCCGTGCCACTTGTCACAGTACCTGGATGTGGAGCACATGGAGATTCTTTGGTTCCGGGGCCAGGCCTCAGATGTGGTACATCTGTACCAGAATGGGCAGGAGCTCTTTGGAAGGCAGATGGTGCAGTTCCAGAACAGGACCAAACTCCTCACAGATGAGATTACCACTGGCAGTGTGATCCTGCAGCTCCAGGGTGTGGCACCCTCTGATGAGGGTCCTTATGGATGTCGTTTCCTCTCCAGCAACTTCTCTGGTGAAGCCATCTGGGAGCTGGAGGTGGCAGGTATATGTCTGGCCAAGAGCCAGAAGGGTCAAGGAAAAGGTCAGTTTCCTAAGAGCTGCTTTTTTCAAGTAGATGTAGAATCCTGGAAGATATCCCTCATTTTAAATAAAGCTGTTGAAAAATAAAGTGGTTGATCCATCTGCAAAAGAACAAGAGAGATAGTTACACACACACACAAAAAAAAATGCTATGACTCTTAAACATGAAGATGATAATTATTACTTATAGCTACAGAAAGGCAAGTTAAACTACATCAAAATGCAAATTTTTACCTTTCAAACTGGAGGGAATTTAAAAGTTCCATGACACTGTCTTGGTAGCTCTTGGGAAAATGACTTTCTCTTATTTGGTTAGTGGAGTTCAAAGTAAAGAAGCTGCAGGCTGGAGGGCTAACAGAATTCTCTGTCTACCTTCCTTGGATACAACAATCCCACCTCCAGGATTTACCTTGAAGATATATCTCCGTAGCTCATTTATCAGTCTAACCTGTGTACCATTACTTCTAATTGCAAAACAGGGGAAATTGTCCATGTGTAAAAGCTGAATATGGTCCAGCCACGTAAGGAGTGTTGGAAATAAGCCCCAGACTCAAATTGTTGGTGCAGATAATAAAGCACTTAGACATCAAGAATTCCCAACAAGGCATTTTACTTCTGCAGAAGGGAGCAAGCATGAGATAGCAAGCACACAGGACAAAGGAGAGTTGCTCCTCTTATCCCTATTGAGGAGAAGCAGCTAACCTTTAAATTCATTGGCTGAATTCAAAAACTTATCATGTTTAATGAAGAGCAGTGCAAGTTTTGGGGCTTGGAGTAAAAGGTCTTTGGTTCTTATCATGAGGCAGAGGGTGATTAGAGAGAGGGAAGGTATGGTTTGGAATGAAGAGTTCTTGGTTCTTTATCTTGGAAACCAGTGTGTTCTGGGAAAAGGTTGATAGTCATCATTTCTTCAAGCTCAGGATATTAATGGGGAGGGGGAGTGAGTAGATGATCAAATCATTTAAACCCCAAAAGGAGTTGAATTGGCCTTGTGTTTTGACAGAAAAGACAAAGCCTCTTGCTCACATGATCGATCCATACTCTGTAGCTGGAAAAGTGAAAATGACAGTTCAATGACAGCTATGGAGTGATTCCTAGGGTATATTACTAAGAGAAAAAAAATCAAGATGCAAAAGAGATTTGTTAATGTGTTATATATTTGCATGCAGGAAAGAAAGAAGAACATTGCAAAAAGCAAATGAGAATATATTAGAAACTCATGAAATTGGTGACTTGAGGAGGGGACAGACTAAAAAGGGACAGAAAGGCTAGGGATGTACATTGTATACAGCACTAACTTTTTTTTTTTTTGTATTGAACCTAAGGTCTTCACATTAATTTTTTTTTTTTTATTTTCTGAGACAAAGGGTTGTTAAATCCCTAAGTTGTCCTGGCTGAGCTTGGTCTTGGGATCCTCCTGCCTCAGCCTCCCAGAATGCTTATATTACAGGCATGTGCCACCACATTTGGCTCAGGGTAGACATTTAGACAATATTAATGTTTTCCATATTCAAAACATATGGCTGAGTGTGTGGCTCAGTGGTAGAGCACTTGACTAGCATGTGCAAGAGCCTAGGTTCAATCCCTAGCCCTACAAAAGAATAGATAGATGGATAGATAAATAGATGATAAATAGATGGTAGGAAGATAGATGATAGATAGACAGATAGATGATAGATAGACAGATAGATAGATGATAGATAGACAGATAGATAGATGATAGATAGACAGACAGAGAGTGAGTGAGTTAACTACATGAGATAACTACATCAGACCTACATGGGGGAGACAAAGAAAGTCATATAATGCAAGAATTTGACCTCTAGTGAGAATCAAGAAAAAGAGGACAACCTATTCAATTCAGGGTGAGATAATTCTTTCCAAGTAACTGTCCCTTGCATAATATAACTAAATGCCAGTCGCCTTCTTCCACCCAAACTTCCAAATATCCCCCAAAGGTCCTATAGTACTGTTCTGTCAACTCATGCTACTGCAGGCTAGGCGGTTATTTGTAGTTGATGGGTAGGGGGTATCAGCCCACATAGGCATTAAGTGGGCACAGTTCCTGATGTCTTATAGTGACTGCAATGGTAAACAGAGTGGTGTGGACTTCATGTCCAACTTCTGGGAAGGAGTCTGCTCTTTCTCACTCTTTTTGCATCTCTTAGGGCTGGGCTCAGACCCTCATATCTCCCTTGAGGGCTACAAGGAAGGAGGCATTCAGCTGAGATGTAGCTCCACTGGGTGGTATCCAAAGCCCAAGGCTCAGTGGAGGGACCAGCAGGGACGGTGCCTGCCTCCAGAGTCTGAAGTCATCATCCAGGATGTGCGGGGTCTGTTCCACCTGGAGACATCTGTGGTTGTCCGAGGGAGAGCCCACAGCAACGTGTCCTGCTGCATCCAGAATCCCCTACTGCTTCAGAAGAAAGAGTTTGTGATCCAGATAGCAGGTCAGTTGGGTGTGCGCTCTCCTTTGCATTCCTAGATATCATGTTCTCCATGTCCCTTGGCCCAAATGTTCTGGAAGGATACAGTGCTCTGAGGCCTGGCTGAGTAAGGGGTGAATTGGTCTTGGTATTTAGAGTCAGGAACTGGACATCAGGAACTTACTGTGAGTGCAACGCACAACCTAAACTGTAAGTGGCCCCAGAGAGCCACCATTTCTGTGCAAAAGCCCATGCAAAAAACCCACAACTACAGGTCAGAGAGCATTAACAGAGCCACTGCTCCAAATTTCAGCCTTCAGACAATTGTTTAATGAACACCCACAATATGCCCTGAACTCCTCTTCATTTTCCCATTCCTGTGGGGGAGACAGACAATAAACGCTGAGTAAATCACATCATAAATTAGAAAGTGAGAGATGCTAGAAAAATGGGGAAAGGGGCCAGGAGTGGTGCTGGGGTTTCTCTATGGACTGTAAGAAGGTAATTTAGGGAAGTAGATGTTTAGGCAGTGAGTTGAAATTTAGGTCATTATTTAGTATCAAAATCTTATGAGAGCTGAGTGTGGTGGTACACAGCAGTTAGGAGGCTGAGGCAGGAGGGTTATTGTGAGTATAAGGCCAGCCAGGACGACATAGTGAGTTTAAGACTTGTTTAATGTTTTTGTTTTAATATTTAGTTCTTTGATCCATTTTGACTTTAGTTTAGTGCATGGTGATAGACATGGGTGTAGTTTTAGCCTTTGGCATGTGGAAAGCCAGTTTTTCCAGCACCATTTATTGAAGAGGCTATCTTTGTTCCAGTGAACATGTTGGCCCCTTTGTCAAAGACAGGGTAGCTGAGTGTGTTTATGATTGTTCCTGCATCTTCTAGTCTGTTCCATTGATCCTTGGGTCTGCTTTTTTGCCAGTATCATGCTGATTTTATCAAGTAGCTTTGTAGTATAATTTCAAG
>NW_004955530.1:271923-274184 GCF_000276665.1 Chinchilla lanigera | reverse complement strand
TTTGAATCTGTATAACAATTTTGGGAGTATGGCCATTTTTACAATGTTGATTCTTCCTATCCATGAGTAAGGAAGATTTTTCTATTTTCTGAAATCCTCTTTGATCACTTTTTTCAGAGTACTGTACTCTGGGGAAGTAGGTGTTTAGGCAGTGAGTTGAAATTTTAATTTTAAATCATTTTAATTTTTTACTGTATAGATCTTTCACTTTTGTTGGATCTATTCCTAAGTATTTCAGTTTTTTGGATGCTATTGTGGAAGGTGTGGTTTCCCTAATTTCTCTCTCAGGGTGTTTGTTGTTTGTGTATAAGATGCTATTAATTTTAGGGTGCTGATTTTGTATCCAGCTATGCTACTGAATTTATTAATTCTAGGAGTCTTTTGTGGAGTTTTTCAGGTCTTCCATGTAGAGTATCGTGTCATCTGCAAATAATGATAATTTTATTTTTTCCTTTCCTGTCCTTATTTCTTCTATTTTTCTCTCTTGTCTAATTGCTGTGATTAATGTTTCTATAACTATGTTGAATAGGAGTGGTGACAATGGACAGCCTTGTCTTGTTCCTGATTTTAAAGTGAAAGCTTTCAGTTTTTGTCCATTTAGTATGATGTTGGCTGTTGGTTTGTCATAGATGGTGTTTATTAGATTAAGATAAAGTTCATCTATTCCAATTTTCCTGTAGGATTTTTATCACAAATGCATGTTGGATTTTATCAAAAGCTTTTTCTATATCTGTTGAGATGGTCATGTAATTCTTGTCTTTAGCTCTGTTGACATGGTGTATTACATTGATTGATTTGCATATATTGAACCATCCCCGCATTTCTAGGAAGAATCCCACTTGGTCATGGTGTATAATCTTCTTGATGATTTGTTGCATTCTATTTGCTAGTATTTTATTGAGAATTTTTTCATCTATGTTCATTAGGGAGATTGGCCTGTAGTTGTCTTTTTTGGTTGGATTTTTCTCTGGTTTTGGTGTCAGGGTAATACTTGCCTCCAGCAATGAATTAGGGAGAATTGCTTCCCTTTCAATCTTATTAAAGAGTTTGAGAAGAATTGGTATTAAATCTTCTCTAAAGTTCTTATAGAATTCAACTGTGAATCCATCAAGACCTGTTTGAACTACATAGTGAGTTTCTGTCTCAAAATACAAACAAAATAAGCAAATAAAAATCCTATGAGATACCTACTGAAGGTTTTTGTTTTGTTTTGTTTTGTCTTTTTGAGACAAGGTCTCACTATGCAGTTCAGGCTGATCTTGAGCTCACTTTGTAACCCAGGCTGGTCTTGAACTCACAATGATCCTCTTGCCTCAGCTTCCCAAGTGTTCGGATTGCAGGCATGCACCAGCATGCCTGGCCTGAAGGGTTTAATATTGCTGGTTCTACTTGTTTTAAATTTCTACTTTCTTTCCTTTGTTTCTTTTCTTTTTTCTTTTTAGTACTGGGGTTTCACTGAGGGCCTTCACACTGAGCTACATCCCTGCCCTGTTCCTTTTTGAGACAGGCTCTCCCTAAGTCACTAAATTGCCCAAGCTGGGCTCCAACTAGCAGTCTTCCTGCTTCAGCCTCCTATGGTGCTGTGATTACCGGTATGTGCCACCACACCCAGCTGTTTAAAGTTTTGAGGGTAAACCCAAGCTATTGGCCATTTTTCACATCAGTCCAAATCAATAACTATATTATTATAACAGAAAGAAATCTCTCCTTTTGATACAGACAGGCAGAAACAACTCACTGCACACATTGTCTCAAGACAAATAACTTTCCTAGTGTAGGACAAGTAGGCAGCATCATTTGTCAGAGTTCATTTTAATTTTTCAGTGAGCCAAGTGGGGTCACACCCATTTGAAGTCACCGTTACTCAGGGGCCAAGGCAAAAGGATCTCTTGAGCTGCTGAGTTTGTACAGCCTTGTCAATACAGAAAGACTCTTGTCTTTAAATGTCAGTAAATGCACCTGACATGTGGGGCAGCCATCCTTGATAAGTCTTTATCCTAAAGAGAAATAAAAGCACCTCATACCTTCTTTCTGGAAGCAGGCAGTTATGTTAAACTCTCAGGAGACACAGATTGGGCTGTCTTATCCTTGACTTTTTCAGGTTAAAGACAAGACCCTTAAAAAAAATGAGTCCTGAGTTGTGAAGTTGGCAAGAGGTTTGTTTAGCTTTTAAAAAGATTGATCTACATCTCAAAGGAATAAAGAATTTACAAGTTACCTAAAGGCCTTTATATTTAAATGGTCACAACTAGAAACCATAC
>NW_004955530.1:263655-271478 GCF_000276665.1 Chinchilla lanigera | reverse complement strand
AAAGAAAGAAAGGGAAGGGAAGACTCTTTATATCAGGAAATCTGGGTTTTTTCTTTTGCTCTTTCTTTTTTAGACTTGTATCTAAATGTATGTTGTTTACATTCATTATTAATTTGCAGGTATAGTGTTAAATTTGTATGTATACAGCCCTTTACAGATGGTGTGAGTCACATGGACATCTGGTAGAGAGCGCAGATATGAAGGTCAGAGGGGCTGGAACATGGGGACAAAGTTGAGAGTGGTGGGTCAAGGAGGTAGCAGACCCTGAAGCCTGAAGTCTTTTTTTTTTCTACTGAGAATTGAACCCAGGAGAGTTCTACCACTGAGCTGCATGCCCAGCCATTTCTATTTTTGCTTTTGAGACAAGGTCTCGCTGAGTTGCTAAGTTGCCTAGACTGTGCTTGAATTTTCCAATCCCCTGCCTCAGCCTCCTTTGGTGCTAATTAAACCAGGCTGGAGGCCCTTCCTCTTAACCTCCATTCCAGTGCTTTCAAAACCAACAGTGTTGAGGGACCAATCCACTGTGGCCCAATGCCTTTGTATAATGAAAACACACTTCTACAAAAATAAAATAAAAAACTAAGAGGCCGCATATGCTAGGTAGACTAAACCAGACAAAAACGAATACATTCTAAATGATTCTGTAATGAGGAAAACAACCTCCAGACTGTCAGATGTCAGATGTGCCAAGTTTGGGGTCTCATAACATCCAGGAATGAAGTCTTAAAAGGAGTTTCAGTGAATTTATTGGCAAGAATAGCTCCTGGGTTTCCAGGAGGGGTCTTGAATGGGTGTCCACTGAGGCTGTCATGGTGATTTATACAGCAAGGTCACAACGTGGGTACAACCTGTGTCAGACTACCATCAACCTATAGGTATAACAGCTCAGCTAATTTTGATCCAGGAGGAAAGCAAGACACCCAGCAAGGGCACATGGTGAGCCTGACTTTTCATTAACTTATCTGCAACTCTTAATCACAGAAAGAACAAAGGCATCCCTGGAAGAGGGTGAAGATGGATCCAGATGTTCTGGTCTGATACAACTGATGCTTATCTGGGCTCCTCGGGAACACTGGGTGGTGCAGAACTTCCAGCCGCTATTCATCTCTAGGGAAGCTCGGGACCTGGCTACTTCATCTATGCCTTGGGCTGACTCTTCTCAGACTTACCTCTATCCAGTCTTGGTGCATCTTATCTTCTGCATGGACTCCCTCAAGGGCTCATTCCTCTGACAGTGAGATTTCTGAGTCACTTAGCTGTCTGTAATAATTTCATTTGTGAGAAGTACCCAGGGCAGTCAAATTTATAGCGACAGTAAGTAAAATGGTGGTCATTTAGGTCTGGGGCCAGCCGCGGTCAGTATTTAATGGGTTCAGAGATTCAATTTGGGAAGATGAAACAACCCTGGCAGTGGGCGCAGTAGCAGCTTCACAACAGTATGAATGTACTTGATGCCACTGAAGTATACACTAAAAAATGTAACAGGCACTCTGGAAGGCTGAGGAGGCAGGAAAATCTCAAGTTCCAGCCCTCCATGGGCAACTTTCCACACCTTGTCTCACAATGAAGGAGCAGGAGGAGGGAGGGGGAGGCAGGAAGAGGGGAAGGGAAGAAGAGGAGGAAGAAGATAGAGGTGGGAGGAGGGGACAAACAGGAGGAGCAAAAGAAAGTAGGTCTGTGGATATAGCTCAGTGGTATAGGGTCCGAGCTTCATTTGGGTGAGAATTTGTATTTGATCCCCACCATGGAAATAAAGGCTAAAATGATAGGCTTTTTCTTTTTGTTTTCTGGTTTTGTTTTTTGTTTAGAGCATTTAAAAAGTAACAGAATGTATTTGTAGAATACGTCGGAGGTAGAAGCCCCATTTTTGTTTGTGACACCAGGTTTCAGTCTCTGGCCCAGACTGTCCATGAACTCTGCGGGGGTCAGTTCAGCCTCACCCTCGGAGTGCTCCAGTACAGGCCTGCGACCTGGCCCTCAGCATAAGCACCATTAAAAAAAAAAAAAAAAGATTCCACAGGCAATTACTGAATTTCCCAAGAGCTTTCAAAGTCACTTTTGCGCTGTCTCAGCCCCAGGCCGCAGCGGTAGCAGCTCTTCCAGGTGTGCCGAGCGAAGGCCGGGGCAGGGGTCAGCGAGGTCGCCCCAACCGAGGGGCCGCAAGGCAGGCAAGCAGGGCCACGAGCTCCTCGCCTCCTGGAAAGGCCCTCTCCTCCACGTCCGGCAGCGCCGCCGGGGACGCGGGGTCCCCCCACCCCGAAGGCTCCGGAGCTTGTTCCAGGTTTCCTGGTGTTTTCCAGATGCATTCTTGCCCGGAGCTTTCCCCTGGAGGAGCGCGTTCCTGGGGACCCTGGCGATCGTCTCGCTGCTGCTGGTCTTCCTGGTGGCGCTGGCCCGGGCCTGCGCTCAAAAGCAGCTGCGGCGCCGAGGTGCGGGGACGGAGGCCCTGGAGGTGGGGGGGAGCCGAGGTGCGGGACGGAGGTGGCGGGCTCGGAGGGGCGGGCACCGAGGTGAGGGGCTGCGTGCCCAGCGTCTCCCGTTCTGTTCGCTTTTAGAAAAGCTGCAGAAGCAGAAGCGGGCCAAGCAGGAGCTAGGCGAGCCTCCGGGAGCGGTGTGGGCCGCTCGCCACGGAGGGCCCCAGTATCGCTTCCTTGAGGAGCGAGGCGTCTGTACTGGGTTCTGTCCTCTCTGACTTATCCCCAACCTGAAAAATGTTCTTCGTTTTCTCTCCAGGGAAACTGACCTCGCAGCTGGGTGAGTTCTGGGCGCCGACCCTGCCCCTGTAGGTGCTGGGTGCTAATGGGCTGGTGCTGGTGCTGGGTTTTATTTCGCCGGCCGGGGCCCGAGCCCAGCGGCGTAAGCTTCTTTGGAGACTGAGGTCTGGCCAGTCCGCCGACTTCCTCTGTGGGCACCGCACCCACACCCAGGCCGAGTGCCAGGGGCTGCACACCCCACCAGCCCCGCCCTGCACGTCACGTGATTCGCTTAAATTTGGAAAGACTGCTTTCCGTTATCTTCCTACGGGAAATCTTTTTAACGCGGACACCGCTGGAAAGCAGGACCCTTTTAATTGCTACCGAAGTGGGGATGTTGTGTCAAATTCACTTGTTGCCTAGGGAGCACATGGACTTGAAGCCCTGGTGGGGACAGGGTGTGAAAGGGTGGGTGTGAACCCTTGAGTGGGAATGGAAGACTTAGAACTAACACTCCAACTAGTCCTACAATCTACCGAGTGCTGCAGGGCGGGGGGCGGGGGACGGGTACCATAGCAAAGCCACTGTAATAAGTCACAAAACCATAGTTTGATTTGGTGGATAGTGTTGCCTTTCCAAGGAGCATTTACTTTTAAAAGAAGACAAAAAGTGGACAGAGCAAAGGAGTGCATTCTACTGGCAAGATGCCAGAGTCATTTTGCAAGTAATGAGTGTGATGTTTCTCCAGCCCTTTAAGTGCTTTATCCAGTAAGTGAGCCTGAGACTTAGGCAGCCAGTGCTCAGTGTCCTTCTGAGTCCTCTTAGAACCTCCCAGGACAAGCTTGAACTTTCAGGAGGAAAGAACAGGAGCCTCTTCAAACCAGACCTAAACCCAAATCTGTTTGTCTTTCCCACCCCTGTGCAGATTTTTGCGTTAAAGCTGGGAAGCTGAGGCAGCAGAAGCCTGCAGATGGGTCTCCTTTAATAGAACAGGGCAGGGCCCAGGTGGGGTTGGGGACAGCAGGGCTTCAGACCGGTCCTCTTTCCAGGGACCTGACTGCTTTGGGAGAGTGGGTCCTCTCCTCAAGGGTTAATATTGTTTCTGTGTTCTGCTTACAGAGAAGCTTCAGATGGAGTTAGGTAAGTGACCCCTGTTAGAACTTTCCCTTTGCCCACCTTTTCGCCCCTGGTTATCCATGTATCTTCTAATCTTCCAAGCCAGGTGTGATGCCCAGCCTGGAACCTAATGGCTGCTTAGGTGGCAGGAAAAGGGGAAAGGGCAAGGATGGTGCAAAGTGTGATGTGTGAGTAGAGACGTGTGATGCCCTGATGTTCTAATTCCATTTTCCCTTTGTGCTTCAGACTGGAGAAGGGCTGAAGGCCAAGCAGGTGAGTGAAGCCCATTCTACTCCCATTGTTGCTCATTCTGTTCGCAGAACTACTATGGGATGACATCTGATAAACCCATTGTAAACTGAAAATGTCACAAGTCAAACATGCTTCTAATACACCTCACCTGGCCTAACAACATAGCACACTGTGGACTAGTGAGGGTGAAACTTTTAGAAACCAAGCCTCTAACTGTGGCCCAAAACACATTTATTAAGCTGCGCATGGTCGGGGGCTGGGGATTTAGCTCAGCGGCACAGTGCCTGCCTCCCAAGCGTGAGGTTGTGAGTTGGATTCCTGGTACTGCAAAAACAAAACGAACAAACAAACAAGAAAAAACCAAAACACTGCATATTCTAAGCTGGACATGGTGGCACACACTTGCAATCCCAGCACTTGGGAGGCTGAGGCAGGAGGATTGCTGCAAGTTCGAGGCCAGCCTGGGCTACAAAGTGAGTTCAAGGACAGCCTAAACTGCTTAGTGAAACCCTGTTTCCAAAAGAAAAAACAAAAAAAAACCATTTATTTATCACAAAGTGCCCACACTGCAGTTAAACCTGAATAGTAAGGTTTTAGTTTACAAAAACCCTACAACTCATGATGCCCTTGCAGAGTGGGCCCTGCGTGGCTGCTGTGCCATAGGTTCACCATCACTCTGCGGACTGTCAGTTGTCTGTCTTCCTGACTGTATGGCTCCAGGGGCACCCAGAATCTCAGAAGAATATTGTACCACGTATCATTGTAACCTGGGCAAAGATCAAAATTAAACATTCTAAGTATGGAGTGTTTATACTGAATGTACTGACTTTTGCACCATAATTGAGTAAAAACTGCATACATTAAACCAGTCAGGGACTGTACATCTCAGCATCTTGATCATTTCTTCTGAGTAACCTACCCCACTTCATTCTGGTTTTATCCCACAGCCTCTCAGGATGTGTATTAATTTATGCTGCTTGGAGGGTAATATTCATACCTTTATATTATTCTGAGGCTTAAACATACTGTAAACCCTTGATGCCTATCCTGGTTGTATTTCACAATCACCAAGACTCCTGGTGCCCTCCCTCAAGGACTGATTTTTGGGTCTGGAGTAGCATGTTACCATACATTGTTACGGCAAAAATTCGGGCTGTATTCTGCAAGAGACCAAAGAGAACAGACAAAGTTTTCATTTAAACCAGCTACCTCTCATCCTGACTTGCAAGTCAGGGAAGTGGGCATGGACCTGCCTTTGTTCCCAACTTATATACATTTTTGGTTTCCATGGTAACAGATCAGAATGTTGTAGCCCCAGCCACACGTTGTTTTCCTTGTACCACATAACTGGGTCAGGCTCCAGTCATAAGCCCAACCACAATGATATATACTTTCTCTACTCTGTTTTATATGTCCCCCTTTAGATAACCATAAATTTCCTTTATGGTTACAATGTTTATCTAGGGCCAGGGAAAGGATGAAACAACCCAGGCAAAGTCATAGGTAGTTATCTAGGCCCTGGTGTTCTTTGTCTTTGGAGAAGCATTCCAGGGCTAAGTCAGGACTGCAAAGTTAACTCTTTACAACTCCTCCGGGATGTTTCTCAGGACACAATTTGACGCTTGCATTAAGAGAAGAATTATTTTATCTTAAAATGATATGCTAAGAGTCACTGTCCCCTACAATATGTATACTTTTTTCTCCATACAACTGGTCCCCCCATCCTTGTCAGGCAAACTGTATAATGTCTATCTTTATTTTCTATTTATTCTTGTAAGTGTGAATTTCCCTTTTCTCACACGTTTTAGTGTTTTAGTTAAATGATATTCACAGTCTCACACTGTTTCTTGCTTTTTTTACATATCAGTGTTTGAACATCTTTCCTATGTGTGCATGCAGTTTGTTTCTCCTTGCTGCAAAGACTGTTTTAGCCAGTTACCATCTTGGAGGAGACATCTTGGCTGCCTCTGAGTCCACAGCATCACAAACAACTGTGAATAAATAGCTTCAAAAATCTCCTTATGATTCTGTGTGGCCATCTGCCCATGTTCCCAGGATGAGACCTGCTAGGCCATAAATAGTCTGTCTATTAATGGGGCAGGGGGCTGTCTAGAAGGCAGCACCATCACCTTGCTAGCAGTACAGCCAGGAGACTCTGTTCCTACAGCCTGTGCAAGCGAGCTTTTAGTATTTGCCAATCAGTGGTAGTAAATATTTTGCCATGGGTCTTTTGTTTGCACCCCTCTGAATACTAAGTTTGAATATCTGCCTAGTGGGCTGTCATGTCTTCCTCTTCTAAAAGCTGCCATTTCAAAAGGGGTTGCTATCCTTTTCCTTTTTTAGACATTTCTATGTGTATATTAATCTCTCACTGGTTTTAAACATGTGAATTCCTTTTTCCATTCTGCCATCTGCTATTGTCTTCATCCATGATTCCCCTTACTGAAAAGAAGTAATTAATTTTGAGAAAATCTAATTCACTGAATTTTCACCTATAGCTTATATTTTTGAAGTTTTGCTGGAAAAGACTTTTCACACACGTAGCTCACAAGGACTCACTTTATTTTATTTTACATTCTCTTTCTGTTACTGTAAACAAAATACCTGAGATGATCAATTTTAAAAGAGCAAGGGCTTATTTTGGCCCATGGTTTCAGAGCTTCCAGTCCATGGTCACTTGATGCTGTTACACATCTTGGCAGGGAGTGGAGAGTGGTGGAGCAGGCTGCTCACTTCATGGCAGCTGGGAACCAAAAAGAGAAAGAGGAGGACACAGATCCCAGTGTCACCTTCAAGGGCCTACCCTGGTATGGCCAGTAGCCTTCAACTAGGCCCCGTCGCTTAAACTCCCTCTACCTCCCAGTGGCACCAAGCTGAGGACTAAGTCTTTCACACACGAGCTTTTGGGGAACATTCCAGACCCAAACTGAAGTAATAGGTGTTCAACACAGGTTTTTAATCCTACAATTTCCCATTTTTCTAGGAGTCAAGCGAGAGTGCAGTGCTACTTCTCTACACAGCGAGCCAGTTTTCCCACAGCCATTGAATACACCATGACTTCCTTATTGGTGTGAGTTCTTTCCTTTAGTGCATGTTCAGATCCTGTGTGTAGATGAGTCTGTCCTTCAGCTTGCCTACTCTTTACTCATTTTACTCCTATTGTCAGACTGCCACCAGGACAGAGGAGAAAAAGTTCCCTGAGCAGAGCTGCTGAGCACAGCTGCAGAGACACAGGGATAAGAGGGAGCCAGAGCTTGCAAAAGGAAATGAACAAGCAATTGCCCTCCACAGCTGCACCTATAAAATACAGATGTCTCCAAGACTCTCAACTTCTTGACCTAGACTAAAAATTTCCCACTCATGCCTGCCATGCCCCTCCCCTATCTAAATACCCTTGTAAAACCTTCCCCATTCCTGTCCCTTGGGGCCGATAGTCTTATCACACTTGGCCCACCTGCACCCAGGCTCGAATAAACTTTGCTTATTGTTTCAACTTTGCCTGACTTGATGGTCCAGGTTGTGTCTATTTACGCTAACACCTGTGGCTTCTATAGTAACTGAGAGTACAAGTTTTTCTTCCTCATTTCTACTTCCTTTTTAATTAATGAACCTAAGCCAGGGGTGGTGGTGCATACCTGTAATCCCAGCACTCGGGAGGCTGAGGCAGGAGGATTGTTGCAAGTTCAAGATCAACCTGGGCTACAAAGTGAACTCAAAGGTAGCCTGAACTGCACAGTGAGATCCTGTCTCAAAAAGACCAAA
>NW_004955530.1:229088-263555 GCF_000276665.1 Chinchilla lanigera | reverse complement strand
ATTTATAAATTCAAAGTAATCCTATGTAAATCAACTTTTGGATTTTTAAAGGAACTTAATAAGTTTATGCTATAATTTATACTTTTAAAAGGTTCATTAACTTTATTTTTTTAATTTATTTATTTTTTGTCTTTTTGAGACTGATGTCTGCTAATATCTGCTACTGCATTTGGTCAAATCTTTGTTGCAAAATAGAACACGAGAAAAAAAAAAAACAGAAATCTACTCAGAATGGTTCACATTAAGATAAGACGTGGTTGTAGTCAGGGTTTACAAAGGAAAAGATTTAATACAAGACACATAATTTATAGGATTCTTTCTGATAGGATTCTTTCTGATAGGATTCTTTCTATTATGATATTTGCCCAGAGTCAAATGCAAAATCATGTGAGAGATCTGTCCACATACTAGAACTCAAAGAATCCAGCTGAAGGCTTGGATCCCACAGCAAAGTCCTGCACAAGTCCTGCTGAAGACCTAGAGCCTACAGCAATGTCTCATGCAAGTCTGTATCAAGGATCTATACTGGGAAGGATCCACAAAGGTCAGTGGTGGAAGCTACAAGGCTGCACCAGCAGGATGACGGATTTGTGCCAGCAGGCTAAGAGATCTGCACTAGAGTGAGGAAGCAATGCTTAAGGTAAGGACCACAGCTCCCCCAAAGAGAACTGTAGCCACCCTTAACAACAGTAACAATCTGAACTCCTCCAGCTATCAGAACAGCTGACTTCATATCAGGAAAGCCAGCATGAGAAGCTTCTCCAGGAGAATCAACAGCACCATCTTCCTCCCCAGTTCTCCTTTTATGCTGTTGGCAACAATCCTCAAGTGGGCTTTCCACACCCAGCCCCATGCCGATTCAGTTCATCTGGGTGTTCCTAGTTGCCCTTAGTTAATCCACCACAGATGACCATTGAGAAAGACAGGGTGTCTGGAGGACTTCTTCAGATAGGAGCCACACTCACCTGGCCTCCCAGCCTGAGCCTGGCTAGTCAGAGACTGAAACTTCCTGCCACGTCTCAGTGCATTTACACTGCTCATCCTGGTGCTTTGCCCTCCTGCTTTGTTCTCCTGACATTAACCAGCACAACTGCAGCCTGCACACAACCCAGTTAAGTACTTTGGTGGACTTATATATGCGGGATCCATACCAATGGTGCAATGCAGTTCTTTGGGTTTCAGGGTGTAGCTCATGCATCTTGAGCCTCCCTCAAGGTTCCAGAGTTGCTTACTCAGCAATCTGAGTCTCTTTTTTTTTTTTTTTTCCCTCTTTGGTTTCAGAATGGAGAGCAGCCAAACAAAATGCATGTAACTGAAACGGAGAAACTGACTTTATTGTGTCTCACTGTGATTACTATGCAGTTCAGGCTCATAGGGTCACTATGCAGTTCAGGCTGGCCTTGAACTCACTTTGTAGTGCAGGCTGGCCTCAATTCACAGTGATCCTCCTGCCTCAGCCTCCTGAATGGTGGGGTTACAGGCATATGCCACCACACCTGGCTGAAAACTGACTTTGTGGCTCAGTTTGGTTGGATCTTTTTTGGGAGGCTTGTGGTTTTTTTTTTGTTTGTTTTTTGTTTTTTGTCTTTTTGAAACAGGGTCTCACTGTGCAGTTCAGGCTGGTTTTGAACTCCCTTTGTATCCCAGGCTGGCCTCGAACTCACAACAATCCTCCTGCCTCAGTCTCTGGAGCACTGGGATTACAGGTGTGTGCCACCACGCCCAGCTGGGCTTGGTATTTTTGAGACAAGGTCTCACTGTGTAGTCCAGGCTGGCCTTGAATTCACTGTGTAGCCCAGGCTAGCCTCAAACTCAAAGCAATCCTCCTTCCTCAGTGCTGGGAATACAGCTGTACACCTGCACCCCTTGTTTTGCCTGGATTTTAAGTAGAAGAGATGAGGAGCCATCTGAGATTAGAGGAAGGGGTCTTTTCTGGAACCAAGTCTGGGGCCTGAAGACACAGGCACATAGCATGACATGCACCTGTGTACACAGGTACACTTGTAACATTTACACTTACAAGACATAGGTGTATTCCAGTCCCTGCCTACCCACCCATTGCTTACCTGATTTTATTGGGTTCATTCTCTAATGCTGGCTGGGCTTTTTGCAAGAGAGAATGTAGAGTAGGAAATGAACTTCTCGGGTCATCAATTCATAGGAGGAATCTTAGGGTTGGAGATGGTGTAGGACACTGGACTAGATGAGCTTAGAGGTTCCTTTCAGTTTTAAAAATCCTACAATTGCTGTAAAGCTGAAAGCTCATATGAGAACCTCAAGGTCACAAGGGGCAATGGGACCAGCTGGGAACAGAATCGATCCTCTTGGCCAGCGCTTGTCTCGTGCCCACAAACCTTCCTCGTTCCCTGTTTCTTCTCTCCAAGGTGCCAGGTTCGGGATTGACAATCCTTCCAGTTCAGAGTAAGAGCTCTCATTAGTTTCACCTGCTCCAGTGCTTTGCCTGTTACTTCAGGAGCCAGGTGAAAGGGAGAGAGGGTTGTGTCAGCCTGGGCAGGCAGAGGACTCTCTCGATTGTTTCACCAGGAGAAACTAGAGGCTCCTCTGTGGGGAGTGGCTTCACCCCCGGGACCGTGACCTCCATCGGCTCACAGCCCACCCCACCCTCGAGGTCTCTGAGACAGGCAAGAGCGTGTCCTCTTGCCCGGAAACCAGGCCGGGAGCAGCGACGAGCAGCGGTCTTCCGAGCTTGGCCCAGCCTTTGCGGGATGGGGCGCGGTGTCCCTACCCCTGGGCGCCGGTGATCCCGCAGCTGCTGAGTGCGGTGCTGTGCAAGGGGGCTAGCCCTGCACGCTGGATGCCACCCGGGCCACTTCGAGGCGGAAGGCTGGCCTCCTCCAACCTGTTTGAGGGCTCCCACATCTTCATCTACAGCAACAGCTTCTCAGGAGCCAACAAATGCGCGGGCCAGAATGTCAGCAAGCCCAAAGGCTCAGCCCAGGGCAAGCGGGACAGAGACGGACTTGTGCCTGTGTGCATGGAATTTTTTTTTTTTTTTTAAAGGAAAGAGGCAGGGCCAGGGATATAGCTCCGTGGCACAGGGCCTGCCTGGCAAGCATGAGGTACTGAGTTTGATTCCCGGTATCAGAAAAGAAGCAATTCTGAATCCCATTTGTGTATAATGTAGGATCCAGCAAATAAGTTAAAGTATATTGATTGATGTTGGAGGATCCAAGGTACTCTGGGAAATGGGAAAGAAATTGGAATCAGGAAAAGAGGAAGAGCATGATTAGACTGGATTACAAATATCAGTTAATTTCTATAGTTTCATGCTTTTTGTATGTATTTGCTAGCTCTGCAAAAGTTTAAAGGTAATAACTCATAAACAATGAGTTCATCAGTGGCTGAGATCCTACTTTTAACTACTATTTCCTACTAATATGGAGTTGGAGAAATAACTCCCGAGCTGGGTCATATGGAGTATATAAAGCCTGCACCGTCTTGTGGTATAAAGTAAAAAACATGCTCAGAAACGATGGGCAGGAAGACCAAGTTCTGGAGGTTTATTGTACATCATTGGTGACTAAAGTTAATGTGTTATACACTTGAAAATCACTGAAGTAGATCTGCCATATTAACCAAGTGATTAAATTTAGTGTGACTTATAAGACATTAGTTTTACAATTGGGGAAAATGAAATAAAAAACTACATATTAAACTATTGTATGAATGTTACTTTTCTGAGTGAGACATTTGTACTGGTTATGCAGGAGAATGTCCTTGTTTTTAGAAAATATGCTGAGCTATTTACTAACTCTTACTGACAGTGGAAATATATATGGAAATATAAAGAGAAAGCAAAAATAGCAAAATAGTACTTAACTTAGGTACATGGTATACAGATGTCCCTTGTATACCATTGGACATCTGTATATCATGGACATCTGGTATGGTATGGACATCTGGTATGTTATGGACAGGCAGATTTGAAATTTTTCACATTAAAAGAGTTGGGAGCAGGGAGAAGGATAGACCAAAAAGTTAAATGATTTTCTACAGACAGGAAAATGGTTGGTGATTGTCAATTGTTTTGGATCAACTAATGGACAACTTGGAACCCCCAGCTGAATTGAAACAGCATGACACTGGATGTAGAAGCACCACCTGAGGATTGTTGCCAAAGCATAAAGAGAGAACTGGAGGGGAAGATGGTGTACTGTTGATTCTCCTAGAGAAGCTGGCTTTGCTGATATGAACTTGGTGGATTAACTAACAGTCAACTTGGCTGTCCTTATTGTCGGAGTTCAGGTCCTTGCTGTCATGGAGGATGGCTGTGGTTCTCTTTGGAGGAGATCTACTCTTTACCTTGAGCATGCTTTCTGGCTCCAGTGCAGATCTCAGTGTAGTGGCACAGAACCTTCATCCTGCTGGTGCACACTTGTAGCTTTCACCACTGACCTTTGTAGATCCTTCCCAGTATAGATCCTTGATACAGACATGCATGAGACATTGTCATGGGCTCTTAGCCTCCAGTTAGACTTGTGGAGGATGTTGCCTTGGGCTCTAAGTCTTCAGCTTGTGCAGGATATTACCGTGGGATCCAGGTCTTCAGCTGGATTCTTCATGTTCTAGTGTGTGGATAGATCTCCCTCACTCTTTTGCATTTGACTCTTTGGGTGAATATTATAAAATAATCTTATAAATTATGTGTCCTGTATTAAATCCATTCTCTTATAAACCCTGACCACAGCAACATCAATATTTATTTTTACTCCATATTTCTGAATGTTTAATCCTGTGCATACATCATTTATAAGCAAAGGAGGTCTGTTTTTTTAAAAAGCTGTTGTCTCCAAAATTACAATTGCCTAGAAAATCTGCTGTGTTATCATTTCAGAGAAAAAATAGGGCTTGCTTCCTCTCCCTTTTAATCCAGCTCAAATTAGGGGCCTGGTTAAGGAAGGGGAAACTAGGCTACAGGTGATCTCTCCTCCTTTCCTTTTCTTTTCTTTCTTTTCCCCCAGGTGGGGACTGGGGTTTTCATCAGTGCCCCAGCACCAGGGATGGGAACAGAGCAGAGGTTAGCAGGACTGGGGCTGAGCTTTTGGTCTACGAGCTTGGTTACATAGGGGAAAAGCTAAACAAATAAGAAAATGCAATAAGTGTGCTGACAAATTTCTCATTCAAAGATAGGAAAAAATATAGAAAAGAAAATGATAGAAAAACTCTCAGATGTATTGGAATTAGAAAAATGTGTGCATGAATTTAACTATGTATACATAGATGAAACACACACAGATGTTGCATCAGTCAGCTTTCCCACTCATGGGTGGGGCAAAGTACCTAACACAACTTAAAGGATAAGAGGTATATTTTGACTCACATTTTCAGAAGTTTTGGTCCATGGTTGGCTACAACCCAAGAGCATCATGGTTAAAAGGCATGGTGGAGGGAAGTTGCACAATTCATGGCAGTCATGAAAAAGAGCACAGGTGAAGGGCATCAGTAAGAGATATAAACTCAAAGGTATGCTGCCAGTGACCCATCTCCCCCAACTGGGCTCTGCCTCTTAACAGCACATTTAGCTACGAACATCAGTGGATTAATCCACTGATCACTATAGAACCCCTACAACCTATCACCTCTCCAAGACTCTCTTAATCCAGCCAAGTAGACAAGTAAGATTAACTGGCATATATGTGGCATGTAGGTAGATGATAGCATATATATAGGTATACATATATTTCTGCACTTATTGCTTTGAGGGCTTAAAAACAATAGGACTCCAGTAATAATGAGCCCACGTAGCACTCAGAATTGGACTTATAACGCTATTTTCCACTAAAAGGATCTAATTCTTTAGAGAAATAAGTAAATCTAAGGAGAAGGCAGGGAAAATACAGTATGCATCTAAAACATCTTGCATCATACTCTGGTTTCTTTTCAGATCATATAAATCTTTCACCTTTTACTAAAACATCTTGCATCACCAGGCATGATAGCACAGGCCTATAATCCCAGCACTCGGGAGGCTGAGGCAGGAGGATTGTTGCAAGTTCAAGGCCAGCCTGGGCTACGAAGTGAGCTCAAGGCCAGCCTGAACTGCATAGCAAAGCACTGTCTCAAAAATAAAATAAAAATAAAGATAAAACATCTTGTATCAAAAAGTTAAGGAAGTGATCAAAGAACAATAAGGAAACTTCAACTGAAGAGAAAAACTACCTCTAAGTGATTTTCATTGGCCACATTTGAAGATCAAAATAATTTACAGACATCACAGAATGCAACATTTTCAGTTAAATAGGAAACTGTAAGTATGTATAGCCTTACCGATATGTGTATTAAATAAATAGATAAATGAGGAAGAAGAAAAACCTTTGTCCCACATTGAGAGTCTCAAAATAGCTAGGCATTGTGCCACATGCCTGTAATCCCAGCTTTCTGGGACTCTGAGACAGGGGCATCATGAGTTTAAGCCCATCCTGGGAGATTTAGCAAGACTCTGTCTAAAAAAATTAAAGGGATGGGAATGTAGTTCAGTGTGAATGCTGTGGGATGCCCTGGATCTACTCCCCAGTATTGCAAGATGGGGGCTCTTCTCAAAATATAATGAATAGTTAATAATTTATATGTACAGAATACATTGATTATATTTACAGTGGTGGAATCTGGCTGACACCATTTTACCTAAATGACAAAAGTTAACATCACAAGTATGAATTAATTTACATGACATATCTCCTGATTCAATGAAATGAAAAGAAAATGATAGCATACCTTGTGAGGTATTTCAGACCCAGTATAATGTGAAAACACCAGACAAGTTGATGTTGAGGTCATCAATAACAAGCCAAGTGTCTTAGATACTTTCTCATTGCTGGGACAAAATACCAAACACCCATAAATTAAAGGAGGAGAAGTTTGGTTTTGGCTTACAGTTTGTAGAGTTGTGGTCAATAGGCACCCAGCTCCAAGGCAGGGTGGCCTGGCAGATGCACATGGTGGACAAAAAGCTACTCACTTCTGAAGAACAAGGAGAGAGAGTAAGGAGGAGCTGAGGAGGGGGATAAACCCTTCCAAGCCATGCCCCTCCTTCACCCAAACCCTATTTCACAACAGTAATCTAACTATAAATGTCCATAATCCAATAGCTTTCCCAAAGCCATGCCTGTGAGCACACAAGACTCTTAGGGGGCATCTAGATATAGTATCACATTAAAGAAAACCAAATTGTGGCAGAGAAATTCAATAGGTCATTCTGGATGGGATTCTGGGCCCATAAAAGTCATTATTGGAAAAAAAAGAGCTATTATGAAAGAAGTTTGTGGATTAGTTAGTAATAATGAGTAAATATTTCTTTTAGGAGAATTTAGAGTAGGAGAACACTCTTGTTTTAAGAAAATATACACTTAAGTACCGAGCAGCAATGACATGTATTGTTTATAAATTATTCTGTAATATTTTATTTAAAAATGAAGTAATAGAAATAAAGTGAGAAAATGATAAAGGAATGCAGTGATGTCTGTTGAATGTTTGATATATGGCTTTTTGGGGAATAATTCCAGAGAATTTGCTGATTTCCATAGAGCAAGTTCTCCACAATATTTTATTTCAGCCTCTTAACAAGATACCACTAAAGGCAGAATTGGGACATATCTTAGTCAGTTTGAGCTGCTATACCAAAATACTACCAACTGCGTGGCTTATAAAAAACAGAATTTATTTATCATGATTCTTGCTGCTAGAAGTTGGAGATCAGGGTGCCAGCACAGTCTCTCCTGGTTTACACACGTTGACTCATGCTTGAACAATTGTGCTCTGCTGTTCCTCTTACAAGGGCCCTAGTCCTACTCATGAGTACTCCACCTTCATGATGCAGTCATCTCCCTAATGACTCAAACTCTAACACCATGACACTTAGAGTTAGGATTTCAATATGTAAATATAGGGTAAAACAAGCATTTAGACCATAGCAAAAGAGACATCCATGGGTGGGGCATGGTACATGCTTAGCCATAGGTTCAATGCCTAGCACCACATAAAGGTGAGAGAAATAGATACCCATGAACTCCTTTCATGATACCTCTGATATAACCTTGGTTTCATGCCCCATAAGGTGTTTAACCATCTGTTATGATTTGCTTCTCTAACAAATAAGTGTATTTTAAAGTTTATAGAAATATTCTTGCCCATGTTTGGATCAAGTTGTAGTTTTTTTTGTACCCAGGGCCTTTGCACTGAGGTATTTTCTCTGCCCTTTAAAAACAATGATTAAAATTTTTGAGATAGTTTCTTACTAAGTCACTAAGTTGCCCGCACTGGGATTTAATTTATGATCCTCCTGACTCAGGCTCCCAGAATGTTTTGATTACAGGTACGCACCACCCATCACACCCAGCTAAAATATAGTCTTATTGAAACATATGCTATTCGGAAAAGGAAAGTTTCATTTTTTCAGAAATATTTGCATTGTTGTGCAAATATTTTGCAGTTCTATTCACAAATAATTTAGTAATGCTAAAAATTTTTTCTTTTGGGGCCAGGGATGTAGCTCAGTGGCAAAATCACCTGCCTGGCAAGCACAGGTCCTGTGTTTGATTCCTGGTACCAGAAAAAAAATTGTTCTTTTGTCTTCAAGCACAAGAAAAGAGACTCTATTCTCATCTCATACATAAAAAACAACTCAAAATTAGAAACTTAAACATTAAGACCTGAAACTGTAAAGCTACTAGAAGAAAATGCAGAAGACTTGTTTCTTCCACAAAGTTTGAACAAAGACTTTGGAAATATGACTCCAAAAGCGCAGGAAACAAACAAACAAATGGGATTGCACTAGACAAAAGCTTTCTGTACCGCAAAAGGGACAGCAGAGTTAAGAGACAACTCATTGGGGAAAATATGTGCAGCCATACAAAAGGCCTAAGCATTTACAGTAAGAACCCAAGTCTCCTTCCATCTAGTGTCTCATGACATCCTGACAATTTTCTAAAAATCAAACAGTGTATTTCCTTTTCTCCACTGTTCACTTCTCTCAAGAAGCTATCCCTGCAAACTGGGAAAAGGTGAACTCAGCAATTATATGCGGGTCCCTATCCAGTGCACAAAATATACTTTGTCCTCTGTATTTTCAGGGTCTGTCTATGAATTTAACCAAACATGACTTGCAAATATTTTTAAAATATTGTTGTAATCCCAGCACTTGAGAAATTAAGGCAAAATGATTGCAAGTTTGAGGCTATCCTGGTGTACATAGTGTGAGACCCTGTCTCAAAAATACAAAACAAAATAAATTATGTCTGTACTGTACATGTAGATTCTTTCACAAGCAGTTACATTGTATTAGGTAGTATAGTAACCTAGAGGTGATTTAAAGCATACAAGAGGATATGCATATGGTACATGCAAATACTATGCCTTATTATAATAAGATACTTGAGCATCTGCAGATTTTCATGAGTGAGGCTGGCAACAATCCACCTACAAAATACTGAGGGGGGAGGGACAAGTGTACACCTGTGATGACTATGGTTGTGAGGCCTTCACTGCTGGCATCTGTCTGAGGACACCTTGCTCACAAAGACTGCAAAGTTAAGACATGACCTTCACAGTGAAGTGGTAACATCTATCAATGTCTCCCTGGGGAATCTTAACCAGGAAAAACAAAGCATCCTTGTGCACTGGGTACTTCCACACATTTTTTGCTTGGTTTATCAATTGGCGTAGCCCGTTAGGTTAATTTTGATAATGTCTGCAGTTTCTGAATGTGTACTGCATTTGACTCAACAGTTTTTCTTTTAGGTATCTGTTCTACAGAAATACCCACATCAGTTCCTTAGGATATGATAATATTCATGGCAGCCATATGGAAGCAGAGGTTGGAAACTATTTGCTACTAAGAGAACAGAAAAACAAAATATAATTTATTCATACTCCACGATACTATAGCGCCGTAGATTTTTCTTGGTACACAAACTTTTCATGGAAAACATGTATTACTTTTGTAATTAAAAAGGTAAACATATGTGTCATTTCCTTCTTCAAGTAAATGAAAGGAATCACAAGAAAACTCTTTTTAAAATATACAGTTGGAGTTGGGTGTGGTGGCACATGCCTGTGATCCCATACTGGGGAAGCTGAGGCAAGAGGATCATTGTGAGTATGAGACCAGCCTGGGATACAGAGTGAGCTCAAAGCCAACCTGAACTGCATAGCATGACCCTGTCTCAAAATGACAACATTATATATATATATATATATATATATATATATATTTGGAATTATTTGATTGGGCAGTCAACTCTGCCAGGTATTAACATGACTTGCTTCTAATGTTTCTTACATATTTTAAACCTTTTTTATCACTTCTGCAGCTTCATTTCTTATACCCCAACAGCAATATGGGCAGAAGCCATAGTATTCATCTCTCTACTAAATCTGCCCAATTTCCAAATTCTGCTCCTATATTCAGTTCTTACTCCAGGGAGGGTAGATGCCTGCAAGGGGAAGGGGACTGTTCAGCCTGAGGAAGCCCCTTGGTATTGGTCAAAACTTTGTTGCTGGGACAAAACACCTGACATTTGCAACTTAAAGGGAAAAAAGTTTAGTTTTGCTGATGGTTCAGAGAATTCAGTCCAGGATCAGCTGACTCAAAGTAAGAAACATGATGGATGGGCATGGCAGAAGGAAGATGCTCACTTTATGGTGGCTAGAAACAAAGAGCAGGGAAAAGCCACAGAGGATGGAAAGGGACCAGGAGCATGTGTACACCTTTCGAGGTCACAGGAGCATGTGGCTTGACAGATATTGTTGTTTTGTTTGGTACTGGGAATCGAACTTGCTACTTCATGCTTGCCAGGCAGGTGCTGTGCCACTGACCTATATCCCTAGCCCAACAGATATTGTTTTAAAGGATGATAAACACTTGCATTTTCTTGAAGACCACAGCTGTATCATATTTGGAGACACCTCACCTTATAAGTGTGGATTCAAATAAGCCAATATTTATTTCTAAAATTATTGAGACTCATAAATAGTACTTTGCAAAGTTCAGGCACTTAATTTGAGTACATTTCTAATGTTTAAAAATTAGTGAATACTCAATTTGTTCTAATGTGAATATTTTAATTTTTAAATGTTAAGGAAGCATTTTCAAGCATAACCTAAAAGAATTATTGCCAACCAGACAGTGCTGGCACTGTCCCAGCCTTAAATTGGGGATGAAAGTCTCTGGCTTAGCCACATGTGTAACCCCAGCACTGGGGAGGATGAGGCAGGAGGATCACTGCAAGTTTGAGACCAGCCTGGGCTGAAGTGAGCTCAAAGCCAGCCTGAACTGCATAGTGAGACCCTGTCTCAAAAACAAAAAAGGAAAAAAAGCCAGAAACAGTCTCTGGTTTGGGCCGTGGCCTTGGGTAAGGCATTCTCTACCACTCATGCTTTCCTTCAAATGATCTGGCACTGGTGGCCATAGCCTGGATCCAGGCAGTGTTATTTGGTAACTGTGCCTTCTGCCAAAGCCATGGCCCCAGAATTCAACCCTACCAAGGCCAGGGCTGAGCATCTCCATGCCTCCACAGATGAGGCTTGGGGGGATCCTCCTCCAGCCACCAGACCCCTTTGTACTGGCTGCCACAATCTACACGTCGAGGAACTCTCATCTTCTTCCCCAGCAGCAATTCAAAGATCTTGCAGATGAAGTTCCAAAACACCATCACTACTGTTGTGACTATGTGTATCCACTAAGACTGCTGCCTTCTGGGATGTTTTCCACCTCTCTCCTGGAGGGGAAGCTTGGGGAAGAGTTGGTGAGAGAGGGACCTTGTAGAATCCTACACCTGGGAAATGGAGCAGCAGAAGGTGAGTGGGGCAGCCCTGGAGTGTTGGCTGAGTCTGTTGAGTCTGAGGGTGGCTGCAAAGGTGAACCCACACAAATTGGAACCTTGTGGTCATCTGTCTTTTTCTGAACTTGTTTGCTCACAAGTTTGTTGTAGTGACCTTAACTGTCACCCTGTTGCTAGACAAACTGCCTTCAGTAGGACAGGTGGCATGAAACTACGCATAAACCAGGCCAACATGGAGAAAACAGGCTACTGACATGGAAGGAGGGCCTCTGTTAGCAGCCAAGGGAGGGGACCTCAGGGACAGCAGAAAGATAGCCTGGATGTCCAGTTTCCTCTCTCCCATGAGAAGGGCTTAGTAGCATCACTTCCAGCCCTGCAGCAAGAAAATGGCTGTACCTGGGCCATGGAGAAATCCAGTGCAGGGTATTTCCCTGGAATGCAGCAAGGTCTGGGTGAAATTCTCAACACTTAAAGGAAAATAAAACAACCTGAGCAAAAACAATGAATTGTACTGGGGACCTGGCCAAGGTGTATGGCAAAAGGATGAAATAAGAAACAAAGACAAATTTCGTAATGCATTAAGTGAGCTGGGAGGTCAATGCCTCAGGATGGGCAGAGACAAAAACACTCCAAACAAGTCACTATTTATTGGGTATATACAATGTATTGGGTGTATATAATTATAGGAGAGGCTAGAAGAAGTTTCAGAGCTGGATAACTCTGGGCATTGGATAATCCTGGGATGACTCAAGGCTCAAGAAGGCAGGTATGATCCCTTGCTAGAAAGGATCTTCCCTTGGAGTGCTTTTTAATTTTAGTGGTCTTAGTTTAGTCCTAGTGGGTGGGATAGCACGGCCCCACCCCAAAGAGTTAATGGGAAATCTCAAAAGGGTGATGCCAATAATCTCAAACCTCCATTTATCCCTTAGGGAAGTATGCAAAATTAGCCACTGTGAATTTGTGGTCTGCAGCAGAATTCTTCTTAGATCCATCAGAGAATTGAGAGTTCATGGGGACAAATGATGCCTTGAAAACTGGAGAGAGGTGCACATAGGGAACCATATCTTTCATGTTAATTAGCTCTACTTGCCATTCTACATAGTATATCCATTTTAAAACATCATGTTGCACTTCATAAATGGATAATTTTATCTGTTAGCTAAAAAGTTAATGCATTAATACGGATTCATCAGTTATAACTAATGTGCTACACTGATAGTGTAAGGACACACATATAATAGCAGACTTGTAGACATATAGCATAAGTTAGAAATCAATTCACAGCCTGTGACTATGCTCATGGTACCTGTCACATAGATAGCTGCATTCAGTCAGCCTTGATAATGCACTGTAGGGATCTGTTCGGTTCTTGCTGTACCCCAGGAAAGAATGGCAGTGAGAATGAGGAAAAAATAGACAAGAGACAAAAAGCTGGGATCAGGTGGAGGTCCTCTCTCCTGAGCAGAGAAGAGGAACTTCCCAAGAACAGTACAGCATTTATTTACACCCTCGAGATGTTGGTTAACTTCCACCTTGCTGCCCAGCACTGTTAACAAGCTGCAATGGCTTGTTTACGTGCTTTGAGGAGCTCCCATGTTCTTGGGGCTCCTGTGCTCTCAGGCCTCCCATGTTCTTGGGCTGGCTTTGTCCTGCACGTGTAATTACTTTCCAGCTTCAGCAGCTCCCAGCTCTCTCTTCTCTGCTTTGTAAATGATGGGTGATTAGCTGGAAAGGCTATACTTGGGGAATACAGTTCCAACATCACTAACAGTAGTCAGTTGCCAGTCTAGTTGGCAAAATGTCTGAAGTTGTTGGTGAATTGAACTCTGCACAGCTAACATCTTACTATGACAATGCTCGTTTATACATTTTGTGGTTATGCATTTCTGCTAGATGTTTATGACCAAGTTGAGGCAAGACCCATATTAATCTTTTTTTTCCTATCCATCAAGGTCAGTTAAGTCTCCTCAGGGTTGCTCTGGAACCATGCACAGCACCTCTAGATCCACTGTCAGTGTCAGCCCTCTGGATAAGTCACAGCCATTGCTTGATCAAGTTTGTTTCTGTGAAAGCTGGAGAGACCTTATCTCTCCAAGAGACTCTCCTTAGGCACACTGTAAATCCTCGAATCACTTTCCTCTGTGGTTGCATAATTTCCTTGATCAGAAAATCAGGGACTCAACTGAGTTATAGGATGCTGTAGCAGAGGCTCTCTTCTGATGTGGGTTTACTCTGACCTCAGAGGGCTAGGGCCAAAATATTGACTCTCCTCTTAGCCCATTTATATTTCTAATTTTTTTGTCTCCAAATCTCAGTTATTAAACATCCAGAAGAGAAGGTTAATGACATTACACTGTAATAGAGGCAGTAAGCTTAACATTACTATCTATCTGAATATCAAACACCTTAGAACATAAAATGGAACTGTGATTTTCTTAACAACCATCGATATCCTATCATTTAAATCCCTATAGAATGTTAGCAGACAATAGTTACATATATGTACATTGAAATTAGAAACCAAATCTATACATAACATTGCTGTGTCACAATCATGACAGTTTGATTTTATTTTTTTGAGACAAGGTCTCTCTATGCAGTCCAGGTTGGCCTTGAGCTCACTTTGTAGCCCAGGCTGGCCCCAAACTTGCAACAATCCTCCTGCCTCAGCCTCCTGAGTGCTGGGATTACAGGCATGAGCCACCATGCCCAGCTACATTTTCTAACATACTTACATTTTCATTTTGATATAGCATAGCTAGCCCTTTCAAACAATCATCTCTATTTAATACATAAATTTTTACCTAATCTGTTATCTTTTAAAGGCAAAGGTCTGAATCTGAACAAAGTCCATGCAGTGAAGTCTTACTGAGCAGGAACATCTAGTTCTTCTACAACTTCAACAGGTGATATCCTCCACTCAGTAAGGTTTGTAAGATTTCTGGCACATTTCGCAAAATTGTTTGAAGTAAACCTTGTTCGTACCCTGAACACACCACACATATGCACTCTCCCAGTGAATGTTGCAGTTGTTGCAGTGATAATAGCCATATTTTTGCCCGAAAAGCAGGCATTCCTTGCCTGACGCAGCACCCGGTGGCAACCTTTCCTGCACAGTGGTGATTGAATCCCTGGCATCCCCAGCCCTCCCTGCTACCAAGGGCCACTTTGGCCTTTGTAGCTTGGGCTGTGGGGCTGCCTCACTAGTTTGAGCCTCCTGCTAATCCTGTCCAGGCCTTGGCAGTGGGGACGCCTTCCTCACTGCCCTCTCATTCTCCTCCAGTGCCACAGGGCCCTGCATGCTCACCAGGGCCTCTTTCAGGCAGCTGGTGAGGCAGTGAGAGTGCAGGAAGTGAGGAGCTGGCTGGGATTCTGGAGTCCCAGGCCCTGCACAGCAGCATCTGCCACCCAAGCGTGCACTGAACTGAGGCATCACACTGCGGTTTCACCTGCACCCCCATATTGTGGCAGCTGGGCCTGCAGGGGCACAGCTGAAAGCCTGGGTTCAAGTGCGACAGGAGCGTGGCAGAGAATGAGGCAGGAGGGTAGCCCCCACTGCAGAGCTGCCAGGCATCATCGACCTTGGCATCCATTGGGTAGGGAAAGGGATAGGAATAGGGGGTGCATGCCAGATACGTGGATGCACCTAGCACTGCATCCCCCACTGTAGCCATCTGGGCAGCCCCTATTATTTGGTGGAGTTGAGGCAGGCTCCAATAGGAGTTTTCCAGGAAGGGCAGACCTTTCCCAACAGTTTTAGATCACTGATTATTCCAGTGATACCCTCGTTGACACTTAGTACAAGGACTGCCAGGTTTAGTTGCAAGGACAGATAATGGCCGTTCTGCCCTTATAGGTGTAGCAGAGCCATGACAGGCAAAATGTCCCTTATTGCCACAATGAAAACAAAGAGCCTTGTTTTTTCCCCTTCCCCTAGCTGTGGATGAATAGTTTAATACCTGCTGCCAAGGCAGACCCCTGAACATATGAGGGGTCAATATCTGCACAAACCTGAATCATCTCTGGCAATGTAGCCCATATTTTGTGGGCTCTTAAAGCCTCTTTACAACATCTATTTGCATTTTCAAAGGCCAGTTGTTGAACTGTTAATTTGCTAGCTTCTGTGTTACCTATGATCCTTTCACTAGTTTGCTTTAAGCATGTGGCAAAATCTTGAAAAGGCTCATCTGGCCCCTGATAAATAGAAGCTAAATTAAGGGATGTCTCACCCTTGGCAGGAAATTCCCTCCAAGCCCTCATGGCAACCATCTTGGTTTGCTTATATGCTGACAGTTCAAAGGTCAGTTGATTATCGGTGATGGCAAAGGCACCTTCCCCCACTAGCATAGCCTTTGTAATGGGTATGTTGTGAACAACATTACAAATTGCCTGGTGTGTGCAATATTCAAAAAAGTTTCCTTTCCACAGTAAGGAATCACTTGGATTTAAACATGCATTGGCTATTGCCTTCCAATCATTTGGGGCCATAATCTGTTGTTCTAGAATCTCTACTAAACTCAAAGTAAAGGGAGCAGTAGGGCTGTAAGTAGCAACAGCTTGTTTTAACTCTTTCAGGGTTTTAAAAGGTATGGCTTCATAATGATGTATAACTTGTCCTGGATTTTCAGAGACTTGAACTTCAGTTACAGGGTAGATATGCTGAAACCCCTCCATGATCTGCCCCACCACTCTAGCTTCTTTTAATGCCAATTCCAAGGGAGACAGTGAAAATGACTATACTCCCTGAGAGGCAGAAGGCACCTGTGTTGTGCCCATATTTCCCCTGGCTGAAGAGGCTGGGATAGCTGGAGAAAGTTAGTCAAAGTCATTGGGTGTTGTGAAACAGTATTTGTGAGGAAACCCCTCTCTAGTAAGGAAAAGTCCCTCTTGTCTCCCACCACTCTTTCCTCCTTAAATTGGATCAGTCCAGAGGGCTCAGGCTCTATCAGCAGTGCCATTGCTGTGCCCTCCATGTCCCACTTAGGCTCGGGACTTGATTTTAACATAATGTTCTGAGCCAAATCCTTTATGATTACAAAACCCCTACAAACCAATATCCAGAAAATCAAATACAGGAGTCAAACATGGAACAAACTCTTCTACAGACACACAACCCTGGGAGTCTTCAGACTCTACCTGCACTTCAATATCCCTTTCTCTTTGGCTTCTTTGAAACCTGTATATTTTCTGGCCCTAAAAAACACATATCCCCATGCTTTACACCTGACGTGCCAGTACCACGCACTCCAGTGCTGAATACTAGCTCTCACAAATGCACTTCTCCTCTTCTGTTGCACACTGTTGGGAAGCGTTCTCACCACCCTCTTAATCCTACCATGGTCCCTTCATGATTACCAGTTGGAAGGATCCGTTGGGTTCTTGCTATACCTCGGGAAGGAATGGTAGTGAGAATGAGGAAAAAATAAACAAGAAACAAAAAGCTGGAATCAGGTGGAGGTCCTCTCTCCTGAACAGAGAAGGGGAACTGCCCCAGAACAATAGAGCATTAATTTATACCCTCAAGCGGGTGGTTAATTTCTGCCTTGCTGCCCAGCAATCAGCTAACAAGCTACAATGGTTTGTTTACATGCCTCAGAGAACTCCTGTGTTCTCGGGGCTCCCGTGTTCTTGGGCTGGCTTTGTCCTGCATGTGTAATTACTTTCCAGCTTGAACAGCTCCCAAGAATGCACTGGACCAGCTTGACTGTGTATAGCTGTGTTTTCCTTAGTTAGAAAAATATATGTTGTTTCCAACTTGCTTTACAGACTTCAGGTCTGGGACAGGCTGGCCCAGTCAAGGACCCATTTAGCTCTACTTGCCCCACTCACACCCCAACTCTCTTTCCCAGAATGTCCCTGTCTAATGATAAACAATTCCATTTAAGTAAACCTGCCTGACAACATATGACTTAATTCATGTAATCCAGGTATCCAATCATGTAATAACCTGTTATCAGTTTTGTACTTCCTACTTGCAAACTATATTTAAACTGAACTCAAACCTCATTCAGCTGGTGAGTTGAACCTCTGGGTTCCCCATCCTGCTAGCATAATAGCAGTTGCCTTCTAACTCCTTGGTGCAAAGAGTCTTCTATTTGGTTTGATATTGGTTCCTCTGCAACAGTAGGACAGACATGGAGTGCTGCTGACCTCATGGAAGACTACAAGGCTCAAATGGCCTTAGACTCAGGTCACTGTGACCCTGCTAGTGATGCTCCGTTAATTTGTTAATTTGACCAATGTTCTCAAAGTCTGGAAAGTGTCAGGCTATACACTGATGAAGAGGTCTCAGCCAAGCCAGGAAGAATGGAAAACATCCTTTCCAGACTGCAGACATAGCCCAGGGCAATTCTTCTCCAAAGCCTGGGTGTGTCACCAGCCACATTCTGGGATATACTACATCAAAATACCTGGAGTGATATTCCTAAATCTGCTCTCTATCACCAAGCAAACTGAGTGACTTTTAAGCATGGTCAATTTGAAAAGTCTCACTGAGGAAGCCCTGGGGAGCCTGCGTGCACCATTCTAGAATTTGTTGCCAGTGTGCTGAAGACAGGGCTGCACAGAACTCTGTTGTTTCTCAGTCAGCCTGGTATGTAATCTCAATTTCTTTTTCCTGCTCTATAATTTGAAGAGCAAGAGAAGGAATGGCATGATGAGTAATTTTGAACAAAGGTTCCAAACTTTGGCTGCATAGAAGAATTATTCGAAAAGTTGCCTAGACTCTGATCCTACTCATAGCAATCTTTTCAGAAGCCCTTAAGCTGGGCATGGCAGCACATGCTAGTAGTCTCACTACTTGGGAAGCTGATGCAGAAAGATTGCTTGAGTCCACAAGTGTGAGACCACAAAAAAAGGGCTCAGTTGGCACTCAGGTAAGGTCTTCTTCTCCTCCTCCTTTCTCTTCCTCCCCTTCCCCCTTCTTCTCCTTTCTGTTCTCTTTCTTCTTCATCTTCCACAGTTTCACTACGTGGCCTTGAGTTCAAGGCTGTCCTTGAACTCATGCTCCTCCCCCACCAGACTTGAGTGCTGGGATTAAAAGGTGTGAACCACCATGCCCAGTTTAGGTAAGTTTTTCAGCTTTACAAATAACTTTGTTGCATAGCCAGTGGGGAGGCTTGATTCCACTTTGTGTACTATGGATCCATTCTCAAAATGATGGTAACGACAAAATAAAGTCACAGTATTATAAAGGACAGCCATTATATTAAACATATAAAAAATTTAAAACAGCTTGGTGTGATGGCACACACCTCTAATCACAGCACTTCGGAGTCTGAGGTGGGAGGATCATTGTGAGTTCAAGGCAAGCCTAAGCTACATAATGAGTTCAAGGCCAGTCTGAACTACACAATGAGACCCTGTCTCAAAAAAAAAAAAAACCCTTAGAGCCAGGGATATAGCTCAGTGGCACAGGGTCTGCCTGTCAAACTCAATGTCCTGAGTTTGATTCCTGATTCAAGAAAAACCAACCTTAAAACATGGGCTCAGTAATACAGTGCTTGCTTAGTATATGCCAGGCCCTGGGTTTGATCCCCAACATCTCACAAGAAAAAGAGAAATGGGAGCAATTTCACAGAACACCAACACTGGAAACTACTTGTAAACAAGGTTAATGTGGAGAAAATGGGTTGCTGACATGGAAGGAGGGTCTCTATTAGCAGCCATGGGAGGGAACCTCAGGGACAGCAGAAAGGTAGCCTGGACTTCCAGTTTCCTCTCTGTCACTCTAACTGAGATTAAGTGTGGAAAAAACATAACACTGTGTAATCTTGTCTAGGCAAACAACATCCCTGTGCAAACTACAATACCAAAACTCTCCCTCTCCTGACTAGGTTTGTGCTCTTCACCACCAGCTGGTCTCACTTGGTTCTGCCCATCTCCTAGATAGCATTTATATTGATATTCAATTGGAGAATCAGTCCTGGTTCCCAACAATAGGCAATGCTAAACAATACCCTGTTGCCTTCAATACTCCCTCAAATCACTAATGAGTTCCAAACCTACAATAAGTCCACTTAACACCCTCTCAGTGAGATGCCCCATGGTTCCATGTGCAGTGAGTTCTTCCTCTTTTCAGCAAGGAATGCATTCAAGTTGTTGAATCACAGTTGCATTCCTAATGGTCTTTGATAGGAAGATTCTGATAATGCTTTCTTATCCTGAAATCTTGCTTATTCTGAGTTCCATTTCTGGTTTTTAAAAATATTTTTAAGCAACCTATTCCAACACTGGTATCCTACTTAACTCAACATCTGTTCAGTAAATATTCAACTGGGCATGGTGCCATACACTTATAATCTCAGCCACTCTGGAGGCTGAAGAAGGATCACAAGATGTAAGTGAGCCTGGGCAATTTAGCAAGACTTTGTCTCAAAATAAAAAATAAAAGGGCTGGGGATACAGTTCAGTAATAAGAGTACTTGCTAGCCTGTGTAAGGTCCTGAGTTCAATCCTCAGTATACAAAAATTTTTTTTAAAATTTGCTCTGTTAGGCACTGTTCTGGGTGGCTTGGGTTGTGACACCTAAGGAGAGTTACAGGCAGCCCATCATGGTGGCACTGCTTGTAAGCCCAGTACTCTGGGAAACTGAAGCAGGATTGCAAGTTCCAGCCCAGCCTGGTCAGATTAACAACTTAATAAAAACTTTCCTAATAACACAAAATAAAAAATGGGACTCAAGATAGCTCAATGCAAAGGCCCTGGGTTCAACCTTCAGTACCAGAATGGATAAAAAAAACTCCGGCCTGGGAAAGTTGAGGTTCATCTAACAGTATGACTGTCCCACAGCACTGTCCATCCTACCCTTGGGGCTTTCTAAGGTTCATCCCTTGGTGCTGAAATTTGGCCCTCAATAGAAAGAATAATGTGGGCATTCAGTTTCATGCCTGACATACAGACCTAGGAAGTCATTATTCCAACTTTACGAGTAAATAGATGGATGATGGGTTTCTCATCTCACTATAATTCCTACTGAGACACTATGGCAATGCCCCCTGGAGACCACATGCTATGGCACTGAGCCAGTATGGCACTGAGCCAATATGGTTCTGGTCACTAGCGGCAGTGTGCTAAGCCCCACCCTTCTTCCTCTGAGTCAAATTAGGACTTCCTACTCCCCGTTTGTAGTGTCCTATTTTTTTTCTCCCATGCTCCCACCCAATCCTGGTCTGCCACATCAGGCTGTCCACCCCCTAAACTCTGCCTCAAGCCTGGCCCTATATAACCACTATTCTTCCAGCCAGGCCTTCAGAAGCTCCATGTCCCCACTTCTTACTGTGGTCTTTGTGCCTGCAATAAATGCATTTTATTGTTTTATTTCTTTCTGCACTGAAAAAACTTATCATATTGGTGCCATGACTCAGTGGTGTGAGCCGTGAGGCCTTACTGAGGGAGGGAACTTTCTCTCCTTTGGTTTGGGCACCCCCTGCCAACAAGTCCTTTTCCTTTGTCTGGATATTTGTTCTTGCTAGCCTTCATCCACCACAGCCTGCTCCAATTCTCACAGGTGAGCCTCCTTCCATTCTGGGAGTTCCTGTTTCATTTTCACTCCTTTTCTGAAAACTGTAGGCCTACATCAAGACTCCCTTGAGGACTACTGTGTCCTTCTCCTCCTACCTTCTCTGTGACAATTGGAGGGGTAGATTTGGGCATTTTCTCCTCTCTCACATCCCAGAAAAGGTGACAGCCCTCTCAGGGATTTCGAGACCAGCTACTTCAGCCCCTGGCTCACAGAATGGGGAACTCTAATTCCCACCCCCCAAAGCACACTCTGTTTGGTTATCTCTTGTCTCACCCAAATGCTTTGGGACTCAAAGACACCCTTAAATCAAAATGATTAATCTTTTATTGCCAGATGGCCTGGCCTCAATATAAACTGGACAATGAGAGCCAATGGCCTGAGGATGGTACTTTTCACTTTAATATCCTTAGAGACATAGACAATTTTTGCTATCACAACAGCAAATGGAAGGAATTGCCATATATTCATGCCTTTATTTCTCTCAGGGCATGTCCTTCTCTCCTTCAGGCATGTGGAACTGCCCAAATATGCTTGGCCTGTTCCACACTGCCAGAATCTCCTCCTAAAGCCTCTCCTGACCCTCTTGATGATGTTCCTTCTGCCTCCGCTCCCCCTTCACCCTATCCTCAGTCTCTACAAGCTGATTCTTTACCCTCTTCCTCTCATCCTGATCCTAATCAGCCAGATGACCAAACCCCCTCACCCTAGCCATCTCAGCCAGTGGACCAATCCCCTTCTCTCTACCTTCCTTTGCCCACTTCTGAGCCTTCTTCTCCCAAACCTGCTGTTCACCTAGCCCCCACTTTCCACACACCATCCTCCAACACTATTCCTTCTCCCTCTGCCCCTCTGCTGTCATCCCCGCCCTCGGTCTCACACACTCGCCCCACACTCAGCCTCATTCTCCTCTGCAATCAACTGACCAGTCCCCATGCTCTCCAGACACAATATCTATTTCATCTCAAGGTTCTTCTTCTCCATCTTCTTCCCCTCCCCTGTCGTCTTCCTCTCCTCTGGTGCACCACACCAGATCTAAGAGGACCCATGGTAAAAAGTCACAAGATGGCCACCATCAGCCACATGGTCACCAGCAATCATCTTGTGTTGAGCCACAAGGTCACCAGTGGCCATCTTGCTGTAAGTCACATGGCCACTGGCGGCTATCTTGTCATGAGTTACATTGTCACCAGCAGCCATCTTGCTGCAGATCACATGACCACCCTCCGCCATCTTGCCCTGACTCTTCCTGCTTGCCACCTCCCCCTCCAGACTCTACTCACCCTTTACCACCTCCTAATTCATCTCAACCTCAACTTATATGCCCCCTTCGGGAACAGGCTGGCCCTGAAGGGCTAGTTTGTATACATGTTCCTTTTACCCTCTCCAACCTTTCATAAATTTCTAATAAATTGGGGTCTTTTGCAGCTGATCCCCACAGATATATTTCAGAGTTAGAATTTGTCACCAGTTCTTATGATTTACATTATAAAGATCTCTACACTATTCTCAACTGTACTGTTTCTCCTCAGCAAAGAAAAGAGTTATGGGAAGCAGTGCAACAAGAAGCTAACATTAAGCACCGATCTAATTCTGATTTTCCTGATGGAGCTGCTGCAGTGCCATTTATGAATCCCTATTGGGACTATCAGGGGCCTGAGGGCTCCCACAAGGTCAAAATAATATTCGACTCTATTATGACAGGCCTTCAAAAGATCTCACATAAGCCCATTAACTATAATAAACTTGTGGAGCAGACTCAGAGGGACAATGAAAATCCTGCTGAGTTTCTGGCTTATCTCACTGAGACTCTAAGCCAGTTTACTGATAGAGATCCACAGTCAAATGCAGGGATAGTACTTGTTAACTCTCTCTTTATATCACAGTCAGCTCCAGATATTTAGGCTATATTTAAAATATCTGAGCTCAGCCCTCAATCCTCACAGAAAGAGCTCTTAGCTTTGGCCTTTCATGTTTTCAGTAACAGAGAGGAATGACAAAAACTGGACAAGCAGGCTAAAAGACTGGCAGTTGCTAAAGTGGCTGCCCAGTATCAGCATGAGCTCCTAGTAGTGGCACTTGGGACTTCTAAAGTAGACAAGCCTAAATGGGTGGATACCAAATAAGGTGGTACCAGCAGCAATGCCCAAGCCCCTCCTGGACCATGCTTCAAGTGTGGCAATGAAGGGCACTGGACATGTGCCTGCCCCAACCCATGGCCACCCAAGAAGTCTTGTTCCATCTGCAACCTTGAGGGCCACTGAAAATTTAACTGCCCTGCCTACCAGAGAGTGGGTAAGTAGTCCATATCCCTACCCTCACAGAATAACCTGTCACCACTGGACACATCGATTGACCTCCTGGGCATTGCCACTGAAGAAGATTGATGAGACTTGGGGTCCATGGCCTCCATTAAGGTATCCTATTTGGAGCCCCAAGTCTTGCTGGAAGTCTCAGGTAAGACACTCTCTTGTCTTGTTGACATGGGGGCCACATATAGTATTCTTCCTGAGTTTTCAGGTCAATGTATTAGATCCAAAGCCTCTATAGTGGGTGTAGTAGATCTAAAGCCTCATAGCTGAACAAAACAGCCCTTACAAACAGGGCCTATCCCCTGCAGGTTCTAATCTCTTTTTTTCACTCATAGTTTTTTGGTGATACCAACATGTCTCATGCCCCTAGTAGGCAGGGATATCCTCCAGAAGCTTAACTTTTCCTTTACCTTCTCTCTCCCTACAGCTCTTGTTCTCCAAACTCCACCACAACATATAGCCAGTCCCAAGCTTTCCCTTCCTCCTTCATTGGTTGATCCCAAAGTTTGAGGCACTTCCAGCACTATCCTTGCTACCCATGCTTTCCCTGTTTTCACCCATCTCAGAGATCCATCAGCCTTTCCCTGCATTCCCTAATACCTGATAGCCCCCAAACACTGGTGGGGACCTAAACCCATAGTCCAGCATCTCCTTGCTAACAGCTTTCTTAAAGCCACCCACTCACGCTACAATACTCCTATCCTCCCGGTAATCAAAACCAATGGCTCCTATCACTTAGTTCAAGACCTCAGGGTTTTTAATAATGCAGTCACATCTATTCATCCTGTAGTGCCTAATCCCTATACCATGCTGTCCCATATTCCCCCTTCCACAACTCACTTTATGATTTTGAACCTCAAAGATGCCTTTTTCACCATCCCCCTACACCCAGATTGCCAAAATCTTTTTGCAACTATGTGGACAGACCCAGATATTCTTTGATCTCTACAGCTCACATGGACAGTATTACCCCAGGGATTCAGAGATAGTCCTCACTTCTTTACTCAAGCCCTAGCTACAGACCTAGAGGCCCTTAACCTCAGGCCTAGCACTCTGCTGCAATACATAGATGACCTCCTTCTCTGTTCCCCATCTTATACCCTGGCAATACAACACACAGCTACTCTCTTCAGTTTTCTGTCAAAGAAAGGATATAGGATCTCCCCAGCCAAAGCCCAAGTAGCCTCACTGAAGGTCAAATATTTGGGCTCACTCTCACACCCACCACTTGCTCCACCACCACAGACCATAAGGCTCTCCTCCACAACCTCCAGGTCCCAACTACAAAACAAGTCCTCTCTTTCCTCTGTTCAGCAAACTTTTTTTGACTCTGGATTCCTAACTTTGCTTCTCTTTCCCAACCTCATTACAAGGCATCCAAGGGCTCCTTGTTTGAACCTCTTGACCCCACCAAACCTATACAAAGCTCTTTCCACAAGCAAGAGGAGGCTCTTTTGAGAGCCTCACCTCTCACTTTACCTGATCCAACCCAACCCTTTATTCTGTACACTTCCCCTCAGGGTCATAATGCAGTGGAAGTCTTAGGACATAAAAGGGGATTCTTCATTCTAGGCAGTGGCATATCTCTCAAAACAGCTAGGCAACACAATATGAGGATGGGCTCCCTGTCTTCAGGCCATTGCTGCAGCAGTCACATTGACACAGGAGGCAAAGAAGTTCACCTTAGGACAGTCCATCACAGTACATTCACCACACCACCTTAATAAGCTCATCTCATACATGACACTTTCTGTTTAATGACTCCCTCCCACCTACAGAAAGTTCATCTGTCGCTCATACAGGACCCTTCCACTACTATGGTTGCTAGTGGATCCCTCAACCAAGCCACTTTACTCCCGACCCCTGATAAGCTCCCCCAGTATGACTGTATTGAGTCTTACAGATGACCCCCAACTCCCTTTCCTCATATTAGTAGCACTCCTCTCCCCACAGCCTCTGACATATGGTTCATAGATGGCAGCTCAACAAACACAGACACTAAGAGGAGGGCAGGATATGTCATTGTTAATGGGTCAACAGTGATAGGGGTAAAACCACTACCTCCTAGAACATCCTCACAAAATGCAGAACTCATAGCCCTTATACATGCACTGACTCTACCCAAAGACAAGACTATAAATATTTACACAGACTCCATGTACATGCTCAGCAGTCTCCACTCTCATGCAACAATTTGAAAAGAAAGGGGATTTATTAATGCTCAAGGCACCTCTATTACCACTGCACCTCTCATCCTCAAACTTTTAGAGGCAACACAGCTCCCAAAACAAGCAGCCATCATTCACTGCAAGGGACACCAGACTCCCACATACTCTGTTGCTCAGGGAAATACGTTTGCCAACACACAGGCTAAGTTGGCCGCTCAACAGCTGTATCCTTCCTGTCTTGTCCCTCTTACTCCAAAAGCCATGCCCTCACCTCACTATTCATCAGAACAATTATACTTACTCCAAAAACCTGATTATCACCAAAACACACAAGGATGGATTTCCAGGGGCGAAAACTTCTCCCCGACCGACAGGCACAAACCATCATCACTGACCTACACAACTGCTTCCATGTTGGTACTCGGGCTATACATAAACTCCTAACTCCCATCACCACACATCCTTCCCTAAAGGCCATCACTTGCCAAGTCACTCAGAACTGTTAGCTCTGTGCCAAGACTTCTCCTCAGGGATGTTTGCCACCCCATTCTTTCCCAACTCACCAGCTTTGAGGGAAGACACCAGGTGAAGGTTTACAGGTTGACTTCACACACATACTGCACTACAAAACCTATAGATATCTTCTTACCTTTGTTTGCACGTTTTCTGGGTAGATAGATGCATTTCCCACCACACAAGAAATCACTGATGTAGTTTCTCAGGCTGTTATACAGGACATCATTCCCAGGTTTGGACTGCCCTGGACTATCCTGTCAGATAATGGTCCAGCATTTATCTTGCAGATCACCCAACAAGTCTCTTCAAGCCTTAAAATTACTTGGCACTTACACGTACTGTATCATCCACAATCCTTGGGCAAGGTGGAAAAGGCAAATGGACTTCTAAAGACCCACCTTACCAAGCTAATCTTAGAATTACACCTGCCTTGGCCCCAACTTCTCCCCCTAGCATTGACCAAGCTCAGGGCACTTCCCAGAGCATCCACTTTCCTAAGTCCTTTTGAGCTCATGTATGGTAGGCCATTTCTGCTTCATAACTTCCGAACTTCTGACAACCTCCACCCTATTGCTGACTACATCCCAATTCTCTTTCCTTCGGTACTGGTTGCACCAACATGTTGACCTCTGTCTTCCACAACCAGTGGAGAGCACACAGCCAGAGCCACCTATAACCCATGGAAACTTAATATATTTAAAACTTCTAAGCCTACAGGACTACAATCAAGGTGGTGTGGACCCCACTTGGTGGTGCTTACAACTTCTACTACAATCAAGGTCACCAGCCTTTCGTCCTGGTTCCACATCACCCAGGCAAAGAGGTGCCCTAATAACCAAGTTACTTCAGACACCAAACCTTCAACTCTAGAGTGGTCATCACAATTTTGTCTCCCACTCATCTAAAACTCACTAAAACCTCTAGTGAGTCACCAAGGTAATCAATGTATTGTTACTCTCTCCTACTCTCGGTTCTTTACCTACTATTAATCTTAGTAGTTGCTGTTCAACTGTGGACTGTTTGCCCAAGTGACTTCCAAGTACTACATAATCTAACCATTGTCCTCTTGTACTGATAATGACTTTTCGGATCTCCACTCTTCTCTGTCTACCTCAGGCCTCACAAACATGATTCTGTTTCTGAGCCTTATGCCTCTCCTACTCCTAACTCTTTCCAGCTCCACTACACAAACACAAACTATCTACACCATAACTTTCTATCTGACCAAGGGATAGTGGGTTCTCACAATTTTATTCCCTCAAATCCCAAGGTTACTTTTCATGTTCTGTACTGTCAAATGGTGCTCATTCGACATACCTGGGACACAGACAAGGGGTTATTAACCAGAGTGCAGATCAGAGACACCTGGGTCCCCACACCTGTTAACTCATGTGCTGGCCCCAAGGGACCATGTTGCTATCCGCATAGCTTATACATCATTCCCCAGCCTGCCACTTTTTGCCAACGGCAATGTGTTGATACCAGTGTCTTTTATCTTGACACTTCAGGTTGTGAGACCATTGCAATAGATAAAGATGGGCGGATCGTAAAAGATTCAGATCCTCTCATCTCAGCATGGTATGTAGACGGGGGTGATAAGGTCAGATGGGTAACATTTTCAATCCCCAGTGCATCATATCCTCAACTTCTCCAGGGTAAGACATGGGGCCTCTCCTTCAATAATCATGGCAAAACCTGGCAAACCTGTGGCAACTTTTTAACCCTAAAAACCCAGCTGGTGACCCCACTTCCAGTTATAGATGTTCCAACCTACACTTCCACAGTCCTGCAATCTCAGGTCACTCCTCCTATTCCACCACTTCTTTCACATGGCTATGACACACTCTCACATTCCTCCAACTTTACAGAATGTTGACTCTGTGTCCCTTATTGGCAAGACCTATACATGACAGCTCCTGCACACTGGAATACTTCACACCTATCCTTTCCACATAATCCAGCCGTAATAGGCCCACTGTTGATCTATCCCTCTTAACAGTGGCCAGCTAATCTCACTTGCCTGATCTTTCAGGCCAAAAATACCTTTCTACAACTGAATGAACTACCTCGTTGCACACACTATGTTGCACACACAAGACAGAGCTGTCTGCCCATCCAAGGGATGGTTTATAGGATGCAAAAAGAGACCATACACTTGTCTCCCTCCAAGGTGGACAGGATCATGTACATTGGCCCTCTTAGTTCCTGCCCTAACATTAAATTCTCAAGATACCATAGAAATATCCCTTCTATCCCAACCTCCAGATATTCACCTAAACCACAAAATTAGGGCTTCTCATGCTCCCATCCTTATAGGAGCAAGCATTTTCGCAGTATTAAGAATAGGCTTGGGAGCAGGAGGAATAAGCATGGGCATACATGCTCAACAACTATACCACCAGTTCTCCCTAGAACTACATCAAAGGATAGATGACATTACACCTGCCATATGTTCACTTCAAAATGAGGTTAATAGTCTTGTAGAGTCACTCTCCAGAATCAGCATGCCCTTGATGCCCTGACAGCCAAAAGAGAAGGCACCTGTGCTTTGCTGGGAGAAGAATGTTGCTACTTTGTAAATGAATCTGGGATAGTTATGGACAAGGTAAAAAATCTGTGCACCTGGCTTGAGCAAAATGCCCGGAACTGAAAAACTACCTCTCTCCCCGTACACAATGGTCCTAGTGGAATGATGCATTTGTATCATGGGCACTATTCCTGCTACCTCTTCTGGGCCCTATAATCATGAAAATAACCTGTTTGCTTGTAGGGCCCTGCATTTTTAAACTTTTGTCTAGTTTTATTCAGTCCAGGCTTCATGCAATCATGGCCAAAGAACTCATTGCTCTAGCAGACATCCCTAACACTGGGTCTCATATAAGTGACACCCATTGTCCCCCTGCTCCCTATCATAGTGATACACCTATTCAGCAGGAAGCAATCTAAGAGGAGTCATCACCCCTTATAACCAAAAGATGGGGATGATGGATTTCTCACCTCACTATAATTCCTGCTGAGACACTATGGTGCCTCCCACTGGAGACCATGTGCTATGGTGCTGAGCCAGTATGGCACTGAGCCAATATGGTGCTGGCCACTAGAGGCCATGTGCTAAGCCCTACCCTTCTTCTTCTGAGTCAAATTAGGACTTCCTACTCCCCTTTTGTAGTATCCTGTTTTTTTTCTTGATGCTCCCACCCAGTCCTGGTCTGTCACATCAGGTGGTCCTTCTCCTAAACCCCACCTCCAGCCTGGCCCTATATAACCACTGTTCTTCCAGCCAAGACTTCTGAAGCTCCATGTTGCCCTTCCTACTGTGGTCTTCCCCGTGCCTGCAATAAAGGCATTTTATTCTGTTTTATTTCTTTCTGTGCAGAAAAACCTATCAATGAACAAATGGAAAAGTCAATATCTCTCCTTAATTTCACAGAAATGAAGTTACATGATAAACCCTTGCCTTCAAAATTGGAGAGACATACAGGTAGACCTCAAGAATTACAACTCACCAGAGCAGACCTTACCACCAGAAACTAGCCTAGGAAATAGCATAAAGGTAGGAAGACATAGACTGGAACTGACGATTGCTGGAAGACAAGTACAGCCAAAACTCAGAATTTAAAACTCCAGGGGGAAAGTTAGGTGTAGTGTCACGTGCCTGTTATCCCAGCACTTGGGAAACTGAGGCAAGAGGATCAAGTTGGAGGTCAGCCTGGACTAGATAGTGAGTTCAAGGACAGCTGACTGTATAATGAGAGCCTGTCTTTTAAAAATGCAAAACAAAATAAAAAACTAAAACTCCAGAGGGCTTGGTATGCTTAGACCTACAATCTTAGTGTTACTGTATGTACCCACCTCATAATTCCAAAACCATCAAGGAATGAAGTCACAAACCAAAAAAGGAGGTTAGGGGAACTTTAACTCCTGGATTTCCAGGAGGAGGCCTGAGTGGGTGGCTGCATTAGTCCCTTGATCCAGAACTAATAGATAAGCAGAGCACAGGGGTTGCTTGATTGGTTCCGGGGCACATATTGCAGGACCCTCTGTGGATTTGAAATTACCAACTGGAACTAAAACTTCTCACCCAATCTTTCAACATGTGGGGTTTACAGAAAACAGATTTTTGAAAGAACAGGTTATTTTGCATTTTAGTTTTCTCAGAACTTGGGAACTTTAGGGAGTAGCTTCACCTCCCTTTGATAGGGAGTGAGCTGCATTCCTTGTTGCCCAGGAAAGTTCACTGCATTTAAATTCCTCAAAACTCAACAAATTAGTAGGGGGTGGGTTGCATCCATTATTGGCCAAGGAAGTTTATTCTTGGTCCAAAGTCCTGGTTAACTGTCTATTCTTCTCTTATTATTCATCGATATGACTGGTCACTCAAATCTGCCTTACACCACCCCACTAAGCTATTTTATACAGCAGGCTTCAGGAGATTTAGACAGAAAGACAAGAGAGCTGGATAAGACTGAGCCATGCTGAAAGAGCTGTCTAAAGAACAAACACACAAATGAGAATTCAAGTGGATTTCAGTGACAGAGGATGCCCAATACTCTTAGGAGACACAAAGTGAAGATCACAGACTGGCCTTCTAATTACACTAGGGGAGGGGGAAAGCAGCAGTTTTCAAATATATCTGCTTTCTGCAAAGCCTATCCTGAAAAGAAATTTTTGTTTTTATTTTTTTGTACCAGGAATCACATTCAGGACCTTGCACTTGCCAGGAAGAACTTGGAGTTTTTTAGACAGGGTCTCACTATGTAGTTAAGGCTGGCTTTGAACTTGCATAAATCCTCCTGCCTCAGCTTCCCCTGGGTGCTAGGATTAAAGACGTGCACTACACACCTGGCTGAAAAATTATTATTAGAGTTTAATTGACCTGAGAAGGAAAATAACCAATTCCAGCTTCTTCCAGCTATTTTGTCTCACAAAAGGGTAGGAAGAAACAAAAAGAGATTTAAGGAGTTGAAGCCCAAGGGCACAGACTTATTAAATGACTAAAACCCAATGAAAATAGAATTGTCCCCAGCCCACCCGAAGCCACTTTAATGCCACATCACTGAAAGGCTCCTTATGAGTTCATTTTACCTAGTACTTTACATATGACTTTAATTTTTTTGAGTCAGTGTCTCTCATATAGTCCAGAATGTATTTAAACTTAATATGTAGCTCATGTTGGCCTCAAACTTGTAGTGATCCTAGTGCCTCAGTCTCTCAAGTGTTGGGATTACAGGTATGCACCACCATGCCCAACCATATGACTTTAATTTTTTTTGGTCTTTTTGTGACAGGGTCTTACTATGCAGTTCAGGCTGGCCTTGAACTCACTTTGTAACCCAGGCAGGTCTTGAACTTGCAGTTATCCTCCTACATTAGCCTTCTGACTGCTGGGGCTACAGGCCTGTGCCAGCATGCCCAGCTAATTTTTTTCTTTGTATCAGAAATCTAATTCAGGTACTTGTGCTTCCCAGGCAGGCAATTGTGCCACTGAGCTATATTCCCGGCCTGATATGACTTTCAATAACAGCAAAAAACTACAAAGCATACTAGAAGGAAAAAAAAGAAGAAAATGAAAGAAAGAAAGCCTCAGAAGTAAACACAGACATAGTAGTACTATTGGAATTATCAGACTATGAATTTCAAATAGTTATGAATAATGGGTTAACAACTGAAGTAGAAAAAATAGACTATGTATGATGTTACACACCTGTAACCCCAGCACTCTGGGAAGCTGAAGTGAGAGGATCAAGTGTTCCTGTTGTACCTATACAACTTATTGACTTAGTAAGACCCTATCTCAAAATAAAAAATAAAGAAGGCCTGGGGATGCAGATCACTGTGAAGGTTTGAGTGGCCCAGATCTGGCTCCTGTGCATGTTCTGATCTGCCTAGAGAAGCAGAACCAGGAAGGCTGTGAACCGCTGCCACCACAGTTCCCAGCTGAAAGCCACAGAGATAGCCAGATATTTCTCATCTACTTCCTGGGGTCAAAGCAGGCAACCCAGGACCCTGCCGCCATTACAGTATGAATCTCTGTCCTCCGTGCACCCTTGGCAGACAGGAGTTCCTCACTCGGAAGGCCTGCAAACTGCTCCCACTGGGGTTCACATGTGGGCCCTCCCTGTGCATGCCCTGCACCGAGTAAGCAGCTGCCCCATGAGCTTCTGGTACTGTGGTCCAAGTCTGTGCTTTACTTGTGCCTCAAACTCCTGGAGGGCACAGGAATGGGCGGTCTGTGATTGCTGTTTGAGAAGCCCGATTCTGGACCCTGTGCAAGTTCTGCTATGACTAGTAAAGCAGAACCAGGCGGGCTGCAACCCACTGCCAACATGGTTCCCTGCTGAAAGCCATGGAGAGAGCCAGGTATTTCTTATCCCCTTCCTGGGGGCAGAGCGGGCTACCCAGGACCCCGCCATCATTACAGTCTGAGTCTCTGATCTCTGTGCACCCATGGCAGACAGGAGTTCCTCACTCAGAAGGCTGATGAACTGCTCTCACCGAAGTTTCCATGTGGGCCCTCACTGCATGTGCCCCGCACTGAGTGAGCCAGAGCTCCATGAGCTGCTGGTACTGCAGTTCGAGTCTGTGCTTTACATGCACCCTGGAGGGCTCAGGCACAGGCAGTTTGTGATTGCTGTTTGAGTGGCCAAGGCATGGTTCTTGTACACATTCTAATCTGACTGGAGACACAGAATCAGGTGGTCCACGAACTGTTGACCCTGCAGTTCATGTCTCAGCTTTGCCTGTACCCTGAACTGCCTGGGGATACAGGTCCACTGGACCAGAATTTTGCCATCCGTGCAACCGGAGTCTGGGCTGTGCACATACCCTGAACTGCAAGGGGATGCTGGATCAGATGGTCTGCCATCAGCTGACACCACTGCCGACATCTGAAACCTGGGATAACTAGAGACACTTCAGCATCTGCCAGAAAACACCACACTAAGTAGGGCATCTCAGCAGACACAGAGGGGAAGGCTTGACCAACAGGAAAACTAGGGACATTAGCAGCCTTTGCTGTGCACCCACTGAAGAGGGAAACTGAGCTTTCTGCATCTGATATGAAACATGACAAGATGAAGGACTAAAACACAATCTCACAAATCCACCCAAAACAGAACAAGTCCAGGAAACAACATAGGAGAACCTTGTAAACACACACCTGAATTGCTGAAATGATTGCAATAGTAGTAAAGAAACAACTCCATAAGGCCATGGAAGAGATGAGATCAGAAATAATCTCTGAGGCAAAAAATGAAATGACAATAATAATGAAAGAACTGCTCAGCACATCTGAAAAAGAAACTTACAAGAAAGTAGAAGAACAAGACCAAGGGAAAGAAGCATTAAATGAAAAATATACAAACAATGGAGAACACATGAACAAGATTCAAAGAGACTTCCAGGAAAACAAAGCTTCCATTGAAATCTGCCAAAACCTCTCAAAAGAAGCTAAAGATAGAACCTCAGACTTTGAAGACAGCATGGCAGCTAGCAAACGTGAAAGAAAGGATCTCATAAAATCAATAAGGATCAGGGAAAGTCAATTCAAAAGCAGCAAGACAAGGCAAAGAGGAACAATGTATGACTGATAGGAGTCAATGAAACAGCACGAGGCAACACAAATGACATAAAGAGAATATTTGCAGAAATAATAGCAGAAAATTTCTCAAGTATGAAAATGAAACCTGATGTACAGGTAAATGAGGCATATAGAACTCCAAACAACCACAACCGAAACAAAACTACACACAGACATAAGATAGTCAAGTTCCTGGATCTCTGGGAAAAGAAAAGAATATTAAAAGCATCTAGAGAAAAAAAAACAGATTATCTATAAAGGAAAGCCCATCAGAATCACGACAGACATCTCAACACAAACCACCCAATTGAGAAGAGCTTGGAACCAAGTATTACAGGTCCTGAGAGAAAACAGCTTCCAACCAAGACTAATGAACCCTGCCAAACTATCCCTCAACTTCAATGGAGAAATAAAATATTTCACAACACAGAACAATTGAAGAACTTCATGAGTGCCAAACCAGCATTACAAATGGTATTAAAAGATATTCTAGATAGAGAAAAACATGGCTGCAATTTCAAGAACAACAGTAGAAATGAAACATCAAGAAGAGCAAGCAGGGGCTGGGGATTTA
>NW_004955530.1:217094-218619 GCF_000276665.1 Chinchilla lanigera | reverse complement strand
ATTTTGTAAAAGGTTATCTGTCTGTTAATGTTTTCTTCTTTTTATTTTTAAAATAAAATTTTAAAAAAGAAATAATCTCTCAGGTAAAAAAAATGCAATGGTAAAAATAATGAAAGATTTGCACTACACATCTAAAGTAGAATATAAACAATAGATCCGCATAGAAAAATGATGGAAACATTAAATGAATGATATGGGAAAGAGCTAGAATGCATGAAACAGATTGAAAGAGATATCCAGGAAGTCAACACTTTCTTTGAAATCTGGTAAGATTACTTGATGAAACTGAAGTTGCCGTTTAGAACTTGAAGACAGCATTGCAGCTAATGATCATGAAAGGAAATATCACTTAAAAATAACAAGGAACCAGAAAATAGCATTTGAACAGCTGCAAAGCAATGCAAACTGAAAAATCAAAGACTAATAGGTGTCAACAAAACAGGAGAAGTCAACATAAATGACATAAAAAGACTCTTTTCAGAAGGAATACTAGAAAATTTCCCAAGTATCGAAAAACAATCTTCCACACAGGTAAGTGAGTCATATTCAATTTCAACAAGCCATAACCAAAATAAAACTACACCCACACAAATAATAATCAAGATCCCAGAAATCCAGCAAAAGGACTGAATGTTAAAAGCTGTTAGAGAAAAGAAACATATCACCTATAACTGAAGGGCCTTTAGAATGACAGCAAATTTCCCAACACAAATCATCAAATCAAGAAGAGCTTGGAGTAAAGTACTACAGGTCCTAAAACAAAATAACTTCCACACCAGACTGATGTATCCTGCAAAACTATTCCTCAAATTTAATGAAGAAATAAAAATTCTTCCATTACAAGGAACAAATGAAGAAATTCAAGAGCACCAATCAAACCCTACAGAGATTACTAAAAGATACTATAGAAGGAGAGAAAATGATCAGAATTTCAGGAACAACATAGAAAGGAACTACCTGGCAGAGCAAGTAATTAAACAGGGAGTAAAAGTATGAAATCATCAGCATGTAATTAATGTGACAAGGCAAGCCAAAACATAACAGTTATAACCATTAATGTAAACTGTCTCAATTCACCAATCAAAAGAAGCAGACTGGCATAGTGGATCAAGAAACAAAATCTAACATTATGCTGTACACAAGAAACACATTTAACTCAAAAGAAAATTCATTGACTGAGAGTCAAAGGTTGGAAAACAATTCTCCATGCAACAGTAACCCAGAAAACAGCAGGAGTAGCTATTCTAATTGCAGAGAATGTGAACTTCAAACCAAGAATGATCAAAAGAGATAAAGAAGGTCACTACATACTTGTTAGGGGAAAACTTCAAGAGGAAGAGATAACAATCATAAAAATGTAAGCATCAAATATGGGAGCACTCAAGTATATAAGACAATCTTTAATAAACATGAAAAACCAAATAATTAGTAACACTATTATAATGGGGGACATTAATACCCCATTAACACAAAGAGATAGGTCAACTGGACAAAAAAAAATCAGCAAAGAAATAACAGAACTGAA
>NW_004955530.1:215154-216514 GCF_000276665.1 Chinchilla lanigera | reverse complement strand
AACAACTAACTGGAATCTATGGGATACACTGAAAGTAGTCCTCAGAGGACAGTTTATAGCAGTGAACACACACATCAGGAAAACAGAATGCAAACAAAGAAATAGCTTAATGCTGCACCTCAAAGTTTTACAAAAAGAAGAAGTTAAGCACAAAGTCAGAAGAAGGGAGGAAATTACAAAGGTCAGGGCAGAAATTAATGCACTTGAGTCAAAGAAAACACAAAAAGAATTAATGAATCAAAAGATGGTTGCTTGAAAGAATAAATAAAATTAATAAACCCCTAACCAACCTTATCAAAAAAAGAAAGAAAAGACACAAATTCATGGCCTAAGAAATGAAAAAGGAGAAATCACTACAGTTCCTATAGAAATTCAGAAGATCATCAGTACCTACTTTGAAAATCTTTATTCCCATAGGTTGGAAAACACAGAAGAAATGATTTCTAGATAAGTAAAATTATGAAAAGAAATCTAGAAAAGATTTCTAGATAAGTAAAATTATGAAAGTTGAATAAAGAAAATATAAAATCTTGAACAACCCAAAATCAATTATGGAAACTGAAAACATGATTGAAAATCTACCAACAAAGAAAGCCCCAGGTCCTAACTGATTCACAGCTGAATTCTACAAGAAATTCAGAGATTTAATGCTAACAGTCATCAAACATTTCAATGAAGTTGAAAAGGAAGCAATTCTCCCTAACTCATTTCTGGAGGGAAGTATTATATTGATACCAAAACCAGAGAAAGACACCACCAAGAAAGAGAACTACAGACCAATCTCCCTAATGAACATGGATGCAAAAATACTCAATAAAATACTAGCAAACAGAATTCATCAAATCACCAAGAAGATAATACTCCATGAACAAGTGGGATTTATCCAAGCAATTCAGGAATGGTTCAATATACACAAATCAATCAATGTAATACATCATATCAACAGAGCCAAAGACAAAACTAACGTGATCATCTCAATAGATGCAGAAAAAGCTTTCCACAAAGTCCAACAAGCATTTATGATAAAAACCCTACAGAAAAAAGAATAGATGGTTTTACCTCAATCTGATCAAAGCCATCCATGACAAACCAACAACCAACATCATACTAAATGATCAAAAACTAAAAGCTTTCATTTTAAAATCAGGAACAAGACAAGGATGTCCACTGTCACTAATCCTATTCAACATAGTTCTGGAAACATTAGCCAGAGAAATTAGACAAGAGAGAGACATAAAAGGAATAAGAATAGCAAAGGAAGAAGTGAAATTATCATTATTCACAGATGACATGATACTCTACATGGAAGACCCCAAAACCTTTACCAGAAGACTCCTAAAATTATTCAACGAATTCAGTA
>NW_004955530.1:162012-213144 GCF_000276665.1 Chinchilla lanigera | reverse complement strand
ACCATTTGATAAAGAAGCTATCTTTTCTCCAGTCCACATTACTGGCCCCTGGCAAATTCATCCAGCTGAAGATGCTTAGAGTTGTTGCTGCATCCTCTATTTTAGTCTGCTGGTCAATTTATTTGATTTTGTGCTAGTACCACAGTTTTTGTTGCAGTGACTTTGTAGTATTGCTTGTGGATTGGAATTTTAATTCTTTCTGCCATGTTCTTGTTTGTTTTTTTTTTTTTTCTGGTACCAGGAATTGAACTCATGACCTCGCACTTACCAGGCAGGCACTGTGCCCCTGAGCTAAGTCCCCAGCACCTTTGCCATGTTCTTGTGATTCAGGATTTCTTTAGATATTTTGGGTCCCTTCTGTTTTCATATAAATTGTAGAATAATTTTATACTGTTCTGTGGAAAAAATCTGATGGTATTTTGATGGGAATTGGACTGAATGTATACACTATCATTGGTAATATGGCCATTTTGATGACACCTGTGTATTCAATCATAAGGGATGTCTTTCTATTTCTTAATGGCCTCAAACATTTTTGTTTAATTCAGCACAGTATAGTATTTATTGTAAGGTTCTTTTTTTGCCTTCATGAAATTAGTTCAAGAACTTAAATTTTTGAAGCTATTGTGAATGAGGATGTTTTCCTGATTTTTTTCTCAGTGAGTTCACTTGGTTTACAGAAACCCTATTGATTTTTGTGTATTTTGTATCTTGTCACCCTACTGAATTTGTTCAATAGTTCTAAGAGCCTTCAAGAGGAGTTTTTTACCCTTTTGAATGAATTTGCTATCTGAAAATAAAGATATTTTGAATTTTTTCTTTCCTACTTGAATCCCTTTGATTTTCTTCTCTTGGTTAATTGCCTGTCTAGCTTCTTTTAATGCTAATTGCAAGGGAGACAGAGATAATGGCTCTACTCCCTGAGAGGCAGAAGTTCCAACGTGTGATGCAGTAAAATTTCTCTGAGCCAAAAAGGCTGGAATAGCCACCTGTGGCTCAGTAAATTCCATGGAGTATTGTGAGATAAAGTTCACGGGGAGACACCTCCCTGGTGGGGAAAAGTCCCTTTTATCCCCCACCAAGCCTTCCTTCTTAAATTGGACTAGGCTAGAGGGCTCAGGCTTAATCAGTGGAGCCATTTCTCTGCCCTCCACATCCCACTTAGGCTCTGGACTTGATTTTAACAAATGTTCTCAGCCAAATCCCTTATAGTTACAAAACCCCTCCAAACCAACATCCAGGAAATTAAATATAGGAGTCAAACATGCAACAAACACTTCTACAGACACACACCCCTGGGAGTCTTGAGCCTCTACTTGCGCTTCAGTATCCCTTTTTCTTCTGGCTTCTTTAAAGTCTATGAGCTTCTCATTGAACAAGTCTGTGTCTGTGTCTGTGTGTGGGTCTATCTGTCTCCCTCTCTCTCTTTCTCTCTCTCTCTCTGTCTCTCTCTCTGTCTCTCTCTCTGTCTCTCTCTCTGTCTCTCTCTCTCTCTCTCTCTCTCTCTGTCTCTCTCTCTCTCTCTCTGTCTCATCTTTGCATCAACCAACCTTCAATGTCCAAAGAAGGCATGGATACAGAACATAAGAGATATGGCAGGGTCTCAGCTTCTTCTCCAGAAATAAGGGAGATGAAAGCTAGACACTTTCAACTGGTCACACAAAGTCTGGAAAGGCAGGAAAAAAACACAGATTTGGACATTTATATTTAAAAAGCCCTAAAGTCAAACAGTCTTGTATTCATTGATGGGTTTCATACAACGAAGTCAGTCACCATCCCAGTTTCAATCCTCCCCCATCAGCAGTAAAAAGAAAACTCAGCACACACTAAAGATTTAGGGAAGGAACATTCTTCTTTCTCCCCACTAGCTCTAAGAATGGACTTTAAAAAGAACTGGATCTCTCACAGAGTCAACCCTACACATGAGAGTTTTAAATGTGATTCATGAGAATCAGCAGCTCAATCAGCAATGATCATCCCATTCCTATGTCATCAACAGACAAGATTCCCCTGCACCCTCCCTGGAATCTCCTCTTGCTCACAGATTTATTCCATCTCCTGATATCTGGGACTCCACCAGAACAAGCTGACCTCCAAAATCCCTCTTGGCCCATTATTATTTCCATCCCTACAGCAATTGTCCAATCATTTCCCCCCTCCACTGGACCCAGTTCCAGGACATTTGGTAGCATGGCCATCTTGTCCTGGGTGGTCCTTTTAAGGCTGTCTCACAGAGTAGACAACCAGAGGGCAGCTAATGTGTGAGCTAAATAACTGAGTAGGAGATGACAATTGTCTTCATCCTCAAAACAGACACCTCCAGAGATGTTTAATGTAAAGGCCCACTTAGAACTAACTATGTTTCCTATTACTCATACACCGTAGATATTCTACCTGTCTTGCCCCCCCCCCACTAAGCTATTGAGACAATGTCCATTGAGACAATGTCAACTGAGACAATGTCCATTGACACATTGATTTGGTTTGACTGCTAAGACCTAACTAAGGAGCCACAGTCACCAGAAATTCCCTTACCAGACAACTAACAGCAGAGGCTCTTCTAAGAGAACTTTAGAGGAATGAGAAAGGGCTAAGCAGGGAGCAAACAGGAGAGAAAAATGTAAAGAAAAGTCAAACTAATTCTACACCCAACACTCTCCTAGCACAATCTCTGGCAGAATAAAAGAAGCTAATCCACAAAGACACAGCCTTTTCTTAGAAATCCAGACAAACACAGCAAGAGAAGTCTGCTTCCCACTACCACACACCACAGGCACATTGCAGGGCTCCTTATGAATCCACTGATACCTGCCCTCTCCCTCAAGCTATAAAATCACAGTTCAGTGGAATATTCTCCATGTACTAGATCAATTCCCTCACCCTCTGTCTTGGTTACTTTTCTCTCCTTGCTGGGACAAAATACTTGACACTCAAAATTAAGGAAAGAAACTTTTATTTTGCTCACACAGTTTGTAGGGGTTTCCATATTCAGCTACCTCCAAGGCAGAGTGGCACATGGTAGAAGGCAACAGTTCATGGGAGTAGAAAACAGCAAAACAACAAGAGCAAAAAGGGAGGAGTGGGGACAGGGAAGCAATGTGGGAGCTGCCCCATCTCTGCAGAATTCTTCCTTGGTGGGTGAGGCCTGCACGGACACCCAACCCTGCTCCTTTGGGACAGGGGAGCAATGTGGGAGTGGCCCTGTCTCTGTGGACCTCTAGTTGGGAGGTGAGGCCTGCCCTCCCTCCACCAGCCACCTGAGGATCCCAAAGCAGTGACCCCTGACTGGCCACCAATGGCTTCATGGCTGAGGCCCACAGGTTTTCCACTGATGGTCTGGAGACCCTGGTACTGAAGGCAAGCATTCCCCCAACATTGCAGTTGTGGTCTGAGCCATGCACCCCACCAATTGTCTGGGGTTCCCAGGTTCAGTGGTCCACTGCCCTCTACCACCTTGGGATAAGTCTAATATCCAGGTAAACAAAGGTCCCTAGAGACCTTCAACGAGCTGCCTGGGTAGAGTTTGGCTCAGTACTTTCCATATGACATCCAAAAGGACAAGGTGTACTAGCAAAATGCAATCTCAGAACTCAACTCCACCCAGAACAAGTCCAGGAGACACGGACATAGAAGAACTTGGAAGTCACATACCTGAAATCTCTGAAATTATCACAACTGAAGTAAATAAATAATTACAACAGGCCATACAAGAATTCAGATCAGAAATAACCCCACAGGTAAAAAAAGAAATGACATCAATAATGAAAGAACTGCTCAGAACATCTAAAGAACACATACAAAAAAATAGATGGGCACAGGAAAATGGAAACATTAAATGAACAATACAGGTCAGAACTAGAATGCTTGAAATAGTTTCAAAGAGCTATTCAGGAAATCAAAACGTCCATTGAAAGCTGGCACAACCACTTGAATGAGGCTGAAGATAGGATCTCAGATATTGAAGACAGTATGGCAGCTAATGATCGTGAAAGGAAAGCTCTCTTAAACTCACCAAGGATCCAGGAAAAATCAATCCAATAGCTGCAAGATGAGGCAAAGAGAAATAATGTGAGACTAATAGGAGTCAAAGAAACAACAGGGGGCAACACAACTAACATGAAAAGAATATTTCAGACATAATAGCAGGAAACATCCCAAGCATGTAAAAAGATTCTGAAGTACAGATAAATGAGGCATATAGAACCCCACTTAGCCACAACCAAAATAAAACCACACCCAGACATATAATAATCAAAATGCCAGATATCCAGCAAAAAACAGAATACTAAAAGCTGCTAGAGAAAAGAAACAGATTACCAATAAAGGAAAGCCCATCAGAATCACCACAGATTTCTCAACATAAATCATCCACTCAAGAAGAGATTGGAGTGAAGTATTACAGGTCCTGAGACAAAACAATTTCCAACCAAGACTGATGTACCCTGCCAAACTGTCCTTCAAATTCAATGGAGAAATAAAATAATTCCATGATGAAGGACAAATGAAGAACTTTATGAGTGCCAAACCATCGTTGCAAAGAGTACTAAAACATATTCTAGACAGAGAAAGAAATGATGGCAACTTCAGGAATACAACACAACCCTCAAGCAGAGCAAGCAAGTAATCAGGTAGAAAAAGTAAGAAACCAACAGTGAGTAAATAACATGACAATAATAAGTCAAAACATATCAGTTATAACCATAAATGTAAATAGCCTAAATTCACCAGTCAAAAGAGAAAGACTGGAAAGGCGGATTAAGAAACAAAATCCAACAATATGCTGTATATATAGGAAAAGCATTTTACTCAAAAGGAAAACCATAGACTGAAAGTCAAAGGATGGAAAACAAAAACCTTTACTCCCATAGGATAGAAAACTCAGAAGCAATGAACAGATTCCTAGATACATATGAATTACCCAGGTTGAGTCAAGAAGATATAAAAATCCTGAACAGCTCAATATCAATTAATGAGATTGAAAATGTGATTAAAAATTTACAGACAAAGAAAACCCAATGTACTGATGGATTTACAGCAGAATTTTACAAGAAATTCAGAGAAGGTTTAATATCAGCACTCCTCAAACTCTTCAATGAAATTGAAAGGAAGCAGTTCTCCCTAACTCATTTCTGGAGGCAAGCATCATACTGATACCAAAATCAGAGAAAGACCCAACCAAGAAAGAGAACTACAGACCAATCTCCCTAATGAATATAGATGCAAAAATACTCAATAAAATACGAGCAAATAGAATGCAGCAAATCATCAGGAAAATCATATACCACAACCAAGACAGATTCATTCCAGGAATGGAAGAATGGCTAAATATTTGCAAATCAGTTCATGTTATACACCATATTAATAGAGCCAAACAAAAACCACATGATTATCTCAATAGATGCAGGAAATCTTTCGACAAAGTCCAACATGCATGCATGATAAAAACTCTACAGAAAATAGGAATGGATGGCTTTTACCTAAACATGATCAAAGCCATCGATGACAATCCAACAGCTAATATTATAAAATGGACAAAAACTGAAAACTTTTACTTTGAAATCAGGAGCAAGACAAGGATGTCCACTGTCACCACTCCTATTCAACATAGTTCTGGAAACATTAGCCAGAGCAATTAGACAAGAGAGAGAAATAAAAGGGATAAAGATAGGAAAGGAAGAAGTGAAATTATCACTCTTTGCAGATGACATGATTCTCTACATGGAAGATTCCAAAAACTCCACAAGAAGACTCCTTGAATTAATCAATAAATTCAGCAGTGTAGCTGGATACAGAGTCAACACCCAAAAATCAATAGTATTCCTATACACAAACAACAAACACACTGACAGAGAAATTAAGGAAACTATACCTTTCACAATAGCATCCAAAAAATTGAAATATTTAGGAATCAATCTAACAAAAGTAATAAAAGATCTATTCAATGAAAACTACAGTACTCTAAAAAAAGAGAGAGAGAGATCAAAGAGGATTTCAGTAAACAGAAAATTGTTCCTTGCTTATGGATAAGAAGAACCAACATTGTGAAAATGGCCATACTACCAAAATTGTTTACAAATTCAATGCAATTCCCATTAAATTACCATTTGCATACCTCATAGTTCTAAAAAATTTCTGTAAATTTATCTGGAACTGGAAGAGACTCAGAATGGCAAAAGCAATCCTGGGCAAGAAGGACAAGTCAGGTAGATTCACAATCCCTGACCTGAAATTATACTACAAAGCTGCTGTCATGAAATCAACATGGTACTGGTTAAAAAAAACAGACCAGAAGATCAATGGAACAGACTGGAAGACAGAAACACAACCACAAACACACTCAACCACCTAATCTTTGATGAAAGGGCCAAACATACTCAGTGGAAGAACGATAGCCTCTTTAATAAATGATGTTGGAAAAATTGGCTTGCCACCTGCCAAAGACTGAAAATAGACTCAAGTCTATCACCATGCACCAAACTCAAGTCAAAATGGATCACAGATCTCAATATGAAAACAGAAGCACTGAATCTATTGGAAGAGAAAGTAGGTAAAAATCTTGAAGACACTGGGGTAGGGAGAGAGTTCATGAACAAAAACCAAACTGCCCGTGAAACACTTCAAAGAATCAACAACTGAGATCTAATCCTACCGAAAAGTTTCTGCACATCTAAAGAAATCAGCAGAGTAAAAAGAAAACCCATAAGTTGGGAAAAATTTTTAGCTGACTGTCCCTCGGACAAAGGTCTTCTATCTATAATATATACAGAAATTAAAAAACATTAGCCCCCCAAATTCAAAAACCCAATCCAAAACTGGGGAGCTGAGGTGAACATATACTTCTCAGATAATAAAATACAAATGGCAAATAAATACATGAGAAAGTGATCAACATCATTGGTCATTTGAGAAATGCAAATTAAAACAACACTGAGATTCCATCTCACCCCAGTAAGAATGGCTAGTATTAAGAAATCAACCAATAACAAATGCTGGCGAGGCTGTGGAGAAATAGGAACTCTTCTCCACTGCTGGTGGGAATGCAGACTGGTGAAACCACTATGGAAATCAGTTTGGAGATGCCTCAGTATATTAGGTCTAGAGGTCCCAATCAACCCAGCTATTCCTCTTCTGGATATTTTCCCAGAAGATCTGAAAACATCATATCCAGCGATATATTCACACCCATGTTCATAGCTGTGCAATTTGTAATAGCTAAATTGTGGAAGCAATCCAAATGTCCACCCACCGAAGATTGGATTAAAAAATTGTGGTATTTTATATAATGAAATATTACTCAGATATAAAGAAAGATAAGCTTGAGACCTTTATAGGTAAATGGTCACAATTAGATACCATACTCATAAGTGAAATAAATCAGACCTGCCTGTTTAAGCAATGTATTGTCTCACTAGTGTAAGAACCTGAAAGAGTGAATAAAAACTAGGAGGTATGATAGATACTGTGAAATGAAAGGAAAAGGCTCAAAAGTAAAGAGCTACTGGGGTGTGGGAAAAGAGAAGGGAAAGAAAGGGAAATTATGTATGTATGTATGTATGCATGTATGTATGTATAGGATAGCTAACATAGTTGTGGTACTGCCTTCTATTTTTTTTACTGAAAGGAACAGTTAATGATTACTTGTTTAATCAATCCCGCATGTCTCTATTTGTTTCCCTGAGAAACCACTTTGAAGATATCAATATGTAATGCAACATCCATTGTTAATTTCCTACTACTTTGTGGCTCTGTATTGTTTGAATGCTATTTTGTAAATGGATGTCTGTTTTTTAATGTTTTCCTTCTTTTATTTAAAAAAAAAGGAGGAGCAGCCTGACAGCAAGCCTCTTTCCCACCCTTATATTGTAGGAAGGCTGTCCGCCACAGGGTAGCTGTACCACTCACACCCATAATCCCAACATTGGACAATGAGCCAATCATAAACTCTAGAAGCCCACCTCATGAATGCATGAGGCTTTGGGGAACATCTGGATACAAACCATAATACCCTTGCATTTGGTGTGTCAGCCAGGAAGACTGACCAGGCTGACCTCTCTAGTCACAGATTATGGCCCTCACAGATGGAGCAAGGACCTCCACAATCCCAACAGATAGACACACCTTTGAGATTTCTAGAGCCCCCTTGGAGGTCTGGAGGAGGATTGCTGACTCCCTGCTCAAGAGGCTCACATCAAATCAAAAAGGCAGGAGAATGAGATCTGTCCATCTGTCTACTTGCCTACCTGCCTGCCTGCCTAGTTCTAGCAGGTCCCTCAGAGTAGTCTGTCAGTCCTGCTCAACTCAAGCAGAAGGGGTCTGATCAACTCTCATTAGTTAGCACCACCATCAAGTGAAGGAGATTAGAATGTTTAACTTCTGAGTGCCTGCTAAATGATCATTTGAGTGAATGGAATGGATAGCATAAGCCATAGGCTCCTCTATCTGTGCACCAAAACTGGAAAGCACTAGTCATAGTGTCTGATTGGGCCCTCATCTGCAGTTCTATGGCAATTGACATATGGTATATCAGAGGCCTTGAGCCTTTCTTAACTAAGTTGTGCCAAAGTTCCTGTGAGGGGTGTGGTCAGGTAGATATCTGGATAATCTCTCTCTGAAGCACACTCACCTCTTGTCTGTTGCACCATTGATCAACTGCACAAAACACACACTAGGAAGTTGGAGATAGGAAATAATTTGTCAAAACCTACAGTCCCTGACTGCAGGAAAATGTATTTATTTTTGTTTTTTAAAAGGCTTTTTACAGAGTCAAAATGAAAAACACCATTCCTCAAAGGAAAAAAGAGGCCCATTCTTCCTGAGAATTCCACTTGGCACACTTGTTGGCTGCTGCATTTGATGCCAACACCTGTAGCTTCAGTCCCTGCTCCCAACTCATCTACTTTCAGCCAGTGAACTGGTTTCAGCTAGCCATTGCCCACATTCAGCCACAGAGGCCCTTCCTTCAGAGCCTTCTGCTTACACAGCTCTCCTGGTCAGATGGCATCATCTAACACCCACCAGAGATGACTGTGAACAATTCCTTCTGAGTTCCACATTTTGACTGAGGAAAAACTGGACTGTCAGCCCTTTCAAATGAGTTGCACCCTGTCAGGCCTGAATAGAGAGCACAGACCAGGCTCTACCAAATCGGGCTCCTGAGAGCCCGTGGTCATTGCAAAAGTTGGGGACAAACCTGTGGCTTTCCTCATAGACCATACAACAGAACTCTCTCCCTTCAAAAGTTCCCTCTGTCAAAATTACCATCACTGGGGCATCTGGGAGTCTTCCTTCTCATCCCTTCTACCAGGCACAGACTTACAGCCTTGGAGGACATCTTTTTCACACCAAGTGAGTCAGCCACCCTCTCATTTAATCCTGCACTTTCAACTTTGACTGTTCCCTGAAAGATAGTGCCTGCATCAGCCTGAGAGAGATAACCACAACCCTATAGTTCTCAAAACTCTCTTCCCAGAGATGTAAACTCAAGACTCACTTTTGGACCTGAATACCAATCATGCTGCCTCTCTGTGATCTCCATTGTTATCAGGTGTCATGGAAAGTGCAAACAGGCATCCAGCTACACATCAATCTGATAGACTGTTAATCACCTTGGGCAAGATCTCTGTGCTGTCAAAAACATAACCATCACCTAACACTTTGTGGTTTCCAAGCCATATACAATTTTTGGACTGCTCTAGATTTAAAAAATGCCTTCCTCTGCTTGCAAGTTGCTCCCATAAACCCCTTCAACTGGGAAGATCCTGAGACAAAAGGCCCACTCAATTGCCACAAGGAGTTAAGGACTCTTCTAGTATTTTCACGGAGGCTCTAACAATAGATTCGGCCAAGGCACCAACACCTTTTCTCCCATGTTTCTCTGTATATTCCAGCTCTGTCACAGTCCCCTGAGCAAATGGTCAAACTGCTAAAGTACACCCTTCCTGTCTGTAAAGCAAGTTCAAGATCTCTGAGCTGCCAATGCCACAACAATTACCCTCCGCATACATTGCCTTAGTCTTCTGCCACCTACAGCCTGCTGCAAAAACTGTCTGGACTTATAGAATGCCTTCTTCTGCCTTTGATTAGCTCCTGTCAGCCAGTGCCTTTTTACCTTTAAGTGGAAAGACCCCAGTTCCGAACTCAAAAGCCAACTGACCTGGACTCAATCTCTCAGAGGCTTAAAAACTTATTCACCCTCTTTAAAGAAGCTTCACAGCTGATTAAAGTACTTCTGATTGATGACATCCAAGCTGCCTGGTGAAAAAGTACAAACGCTCTGCTATAATATCCAGCAGAAACTGGTTCTGCAAATTTCTGGCTTCTATAAAATCTGGCTGGATTCAAAGGTTAACTGATGCTTACTCAGACTGTCAGCCCCTGGGAGCACCCAGTGGCCTACTTTGTGCAAATACTTGGATTTAGTCACAAAGAAGTGCCTCACTCTTTTGCCTCCATGCCGTAACAGCCACTGTCCTAATCAAGAAAGTGGACAAACTCACCTTAGACCAAGACCTAACTGTCCAGATGTCACATGCCATACTGGGATGAACCCTCCTAAAGATGAACCCTGTGACAGATGCTGAGTACACCCTGTTTATGAATGGAAATGGCTCTGTTAGGAATGAAGTCTTACAGGCTAGATACACTGTGGTCACCTTGGACAAAACTGTTTCTTCCCAAACTCCCCTCAGGGATGATCTACACAACTAACTGCTTCCTGCTGCTGTTTGGAAACCTGCTACCACTAACACAAAATAATGTGATCCAGTGTCCTAACCCCCTCCAGGAACCCAACTGACTGAAATATCAACCCCAGCCAGAAAAGCCTTGCCCAGTATCCCCAGAAGATCAGAGCCAAACCTGCCCTTACCATTTGTTCTACAAGTTCAAGCCACAGTGCTGGCACTCATACCCCTGCAGTGAGCTCAGGCTTCAGCATCTGTGTCACTGATCCTGATTACATGCATTATAGTGTACTCTCCCCATTTAAAGATACATAGATAGATTACACAGAAATAAAACACAACCCTACAGAAACAGCTTGTAACCAGTTAAAAGACCAAGTATATCTGTAGACATTCCTGCACACATGTATAACCTAGGTATATATAAATTACCACTACAAGTTTCAGAAATCCAGTCTCTGATCTGCTCAATAATTTGCCTGGACAAGTCCTCCAAGGCTCACTTTTAAGCAATAATGCACTCAAAGCCCTGATCTTGTCACTCTTGATGCTGACCAGTTCAAATTGGCTGAAGCCTGAGGACATCATTCACAGGCTTGCTCCATACCTATTCTCCTTGATTTTTGTGCCATTTCAGGCTGCTTAGCCCAGTCCTTGCTTTCCTGTCCCACTGTTGGTGTGTTTTCTGTTAACTGACCTGGAATCTGTTTGCCCCAGTCCTTGCTTTGCCATCCCCTGCTAGCTGTGGTTTTTGCCTTGAACTCTATGGATGGTTGACCCAAGAGAACAGAATAATCAATCAAACATTTGACCAAGATTTGATGAGCATTTGAGACACATTGGGCACTCTCCTAAATCAGATTAACTCCCTCACTTTATTACTAGAGTAATGTCTCAGAACAGACAGGCCTAAATTATATCTCTTGCTAAAAGCAACTTAGGAAAAAACTCTGTAACAAAATAATCTTGGAGAACTTTGCTAGGGCTCATCCTAGGATCACTGACTGCTTCTACTTGGGCTTTTCTCAAAAGATCACATGTAATATGCCCAGCAAAGATTTGCCTGGAAAACTAAAAGAGGGGAAAAATGTAACAGAAAATACCCCCTCACACCAATATACATCAGTTTCTTAGTTACCCATGTAATAGTTCCTATTCCAGTTCCAGTTGCTTCTGTCTATTAGTAATGCCTGGTCACTGTGATGCACATTGTATAAACCAATCCCCAGCTGACAAGCCATTCTGCCTCTGTACATCATGCTTGCTTATCCCACATAAGGCCTATACCACCAGAGATCAGGGCCTGATATTTTAGAAATGATCCCAATCAGTGCCAGTTGATGTAAATAAATCTATCTCTAAATTGTGGATGTTATTTTGGTGTTTCTGCTTGCTGTTGAACTTTGAGTCTTTAATATGTGGACATATTTTCTGCATTCTTTTGCAGTTGACTCTTTGGGTGAATATTATAAAATAATCCTACAAATTATGTGTCCTGAATTAAATCCATTCCCTTGCAAACACTGACTACAACAGGCTCATTGATGTTGTTGACCTCATTGTCTTTGTCTTGGATATTCTTGAGTACTTTTTGTAATGCTGATTTGGTGTTCATAAATTTCTTGAGGTGTTCTTTGTCGTGAAAGTCCATATTTCTCCATCAATTTTGAAAGATAGTTTTGCAAGACATATTGATCTGGGTTGGAAGCTGTTTTCTCTTATCTATGAAAGACTTCATTCTATGTTCTGCTAGTCCTTAAATTATGTTTTCAGAAGGCTCCTGTTATTTTAATAGGTTTACCTTTATAAGTTATTTTTGCTTTATTCTAACAGCTTTTAAGATTCTGTCCTTGTGTTGGACTTCTGGGATTTTAACTAATGATGTGTTGTGGAGAGGTTCTTTTGTGATCATGACTATTTTGAGTTCTATGTGCCTCATTTGTCTGTATGTTGTATTGTCCCCCTGTACTTGGAAATTTTTCTGCTATTATATCTGTAAGTAGATTTATGTCTTTTGTGCTGTTGTTTGCTTTTTCTTTGACTTCTATTATTTTAGGTTAGTTCTTTTTGAATTATCTAGCACCCATTAGATTCATTTTTCATAATGTCTGGTTGTTTTAATGTATCTCTGAATGTATGTTCTGCATTTGCCCTCTCTTCTAGTTTTGACACACTCTCCTCACATTGGTCATTGCTACTGCCCATAATTTCAGCAGAATTTTTAAAATTTATTTTAAAAAGCAAAAAGAAAACATATTAACAAGCAGACATCCATTTACAAAATAGGATAAGGACAATGCAAACAATACAGTTACAGACAAAGTGGTAGGAAATTAACAATGGTTGTTGTAATAGAATATTACTCAGCTATAAAGAAAGATAAACTTGAGGATTTTACAGGTAAATGGTCACAACTAGAGGCCATACTCATAAGTGAAATAAACCAGAACTCCATGTGTAAGCAATGTATTGTCTCACTAGTGTAAGAATCTGACAGAGTGAATAAAAATTAGGAGGTATGACAGACATTCTGAAATGAAAGCAAAATGCTCAAGAGAAAAGAGCAACTGGGGTAAGGGAAAAGAGAAAAAAGAGGGGAAATTATATATGTATGTATATACAGGATAGCTAACATAGATGTACTACTGACTTCTATAACTTTACTGAAAGGAACAGTTAATGATTACTTATTTGATGAATCTTGCATGTCTCTATTTGTTTTCCTGAGAAATCACTTTGAAGATTTCAGCAGAATTTTTTGCAGCCTGGATTTCTGTTTGATATCTTTTCATAGACTTTAATTCTTTACTGATCATTCACATTTTGTATCATCTTGATTTGTTAATTCAGCCTTTTATTTTTGTGTACCTTAAACTCATGTTCATTTCATCAATTTATTCCAAAACTGTTTAGTTACATTATTTTTGAGCTCATAGAACATCTTTCTTTTAATTTTAAAAAGAAAAAACAAAATATTAACAACAAAGACAAAAAAGGACAGAACAATAAAAGTGATACAGAATTTCAAAATAAGATGGTAGAAGTTAACAATCGTTTTTATATTCATATTGCTATCTTCAAAGTTGTTGCTCAAGTTATCAGATGTAAGGATGCAAGACTGATCAATTACACATTAACTGTTCCTTTCAATAAATCACTAGAAATTAATAGTGCAATTATCTTAGCTTATATATATATATATTTCCCATCCTTTTCTCCTTTCCCCCATCCCAGTTGTTCTTTCCGTTTTAAAAAAAAAAAATAGACATAATAATGAAACCAAGTTGCAAAACAGATTATTAGGACAGTTACAATAGTTAATATATTGTATATTGTCATCTTCCTTGTAGTTATTCAGAGTAGAAGATATACGTGTACTCTCTTGTCTATACAATATCAGCACTTTCTTTTTACTGAACTAAGAGAAATTAGCTGTATAAGAATCTTTACTACTTTTTATATACATATAGTTTTTCCTTTCTTCATTTCCCCTTTCCACACCAGAGTTTGTCTTTTCTTTTGAACAGTTTCTTTCCAAGTCACAATATCTGTTGTACATTGTGGATCTTATTTGCTTGTTCATTTTTCACACTAGTGAGATAATATGATGTTTGCACATATGGGTCTGATTTATTTCACTTATGTATGGTCTTGAGTTGTATCCATTTACCTATATAAGACTCCATTTTATCTTTTTTATGGCTGAGTAGTATCCCATTATATTAAAAAAATACATTTTTTAATACCATTCTTTGATTGATGGACATCTGGGTTGTTTCCAAGATTTAATGATTACAAAATGTGCTGTTATAAACATGGATGTACATATATCACTGTGGTATAATGATTTTAATTCTTCTTGGAAGATTCCCAGAAGGGGAACAGCTGCATCAAATGGGAGCTCCAATCCCAGTTTTTAGAGGAACATCCACATTGATTTCCACAGTGGCTGTACCAATCTACACTCCCTCCAACAGTGAACAAGGGTCTCTTTTTCTCCATAGCCCCTCCAGCATTTGTTATCAGTTGATTTATTGATGATAGCCATTCTTGGGTGAGATGGAATCTCAATATTATTTTAACACTGCTGTTTGCATCTTTCAAATAACCAGTGATTTGAACATTTTTTTCATGTATTTATTTGCCATTTGTGTTTCTTCATGTGGAGTGCCTATTCATCTCTGAAGCCCACTTTTGGATTGGGTCTTTGAACTTGGGGGGTCTGATTTTTTTCAATTCTTTATGCATTCTGGATATAAGTTCTTTGTCTGTCTAACAACTGGCTATAATTTTTCCCACTCTGTGTGTTGTCTTTTGACTTTGTTGGTGATTTCTTTTGTTGTGCAAAAGCTTTTTAGTAAGATGCCATTTGTTGAATCTTTCTACTATTTTCCTTGCAGCCTGGCTTTTAGAACACCTTTTTGATATTTTTGTTTGTTTGCTTGTTTCCATTCTTATTCCTTCAGGGAGTTCTGCCATTTGGTTTTTTACTTCCTTCTCATCAATGTCTACTGGATGCAGTTTGGAGAAACTGAAAGTTTTGGGAGGCATATTAGTGCTTTCTTTTTTCATGTTTCTTTGTGTGTGTGTGTGTGTGTGTGTGTGTGTGTGTGTGTGTGTGTACTCAAGGCCTGCATCAACCAAAACTGGATTAGAGAAACCTCTCTAAATCATTACCTCTCTAAATCATTATCCATCATTTCTACTAGACAAACAACTCTACTGGACAAACACTTCCAATTTTCCATAAATACTTGATCAAAGATTTAATTTCATTACGCAGTTTTCAATTTCTGGGTCTGGATTTAGTTTTGTCAATGGTAGTGAATTACTGAACATGGTCACCATTATGGTTGATACATTGTGTCAGTTTCAAAAGTTTAGAAGTTTAACTAAGTAATTCAGCAGGGGCCAGGGTCCTAACTTTGTAAACATCTTCATCCTCTGCAAGAGGAGGGCATAGACAGGGTGTGAGTGCTACATCTGCCATAGGAGAGCTGGCCTGCTTACAATATAAGGGAGATAAAGGGGCTTGCTCTCTCCCTTTTTGCTCTTGTTGCTTTTGCTGTCTTCTACTTCCACGAACTGTTGCCCATCTGCCAGGCCACCCTGGTTTGGAGGCAGTGATTATGGACTGAAACTTCCACAAACTGTGAGCTAAATAAACCTTTCCTCCTTTAACTTTGGGTGTAGGGTATGTTGTCCCAGCATTGGTAGAAAAGTACCTAAGAAAAGCACCAACTACTTTTTTGTTGTTCTATCAGAAAATTCACCAGATGTTTTGATTTGCTGCTTTAGTTGTAACAATTGAATTTTTATATGTAATTTCAAGAATTTAGTTCTATTTGAAAAAAATCTGCCTCTAGCTTTTGTCTGCTTCCTCATGATTTGATCTTGCCTTTGGTTGTTTTGGTACTACACAGTGTCATAAGATCAGAGTTGATTGCTATGTTGCAAGGATAGAATACCTACTAATTATATTAACATTAACAGACTCTGCCATATGCAAATCATATACAATGAAACTTGATTCAACAATCTTGTCTTTCTTTCAATTACCCTTTTATAATATACTACTATTGACAGGTAGGCTAGAATGAGGTAGATTAAGGAAGGAAAAAGGCAGAGAAAAGGGAAAAGGATAGATCAGAAAGGAGAGAAGGGGAAAAAGAAATAAATGAAAAACTGACTCTATTGATATTTTACAACATTGATGTGTTACAACTGAAGTGTAACACTGGTGGAAGAGAGCTTTCAGTGAATATCTGCGGGAATGGTAGATGGGATGCAAAGAGTAGTGTAACTGGGGATTGAAGGAAGCTATGAAAAGGTTGGAATGCATTAATACGCTGATAGATGGCTTGTGTGTTTGAATCCTTTATATATAGTTTTGGTGAGTGTTACCCTGACTTGCCCATGGATAGGTACTATTTACATTAAAGTACTGATTAATTCTTATTCTCCTTTTCACAAATATAGACACCTGCCATATATATGCTAGGTGAAATGAGGAAAGGTAAAAGGAAATTAAATGAAAAAGAAAGAGAAAAGAGGAAAAAAGAAAACAAACCCATACAATTGAAAGAACACAAATTTTGTGTTTTCATTGTCCTATACATTTTGCAGCCTGAATTCTACCATTCTGCTCCCCTCTCCCCCACACACAGTGGTCCTGACCCATACAGGAGTCTGGAGTGGTTTCTACATCCGACCCTTTCCTCCACCTCCACCTTGCATAGACCACTGCTGCACTCTAAGGTGCTTCTCCTCTCCTTCACTCAAGCCACAGCCTGGTACTGCAGATCTTTTCCCCACGGTTTGTTTAATTCTCACCTGTAAGTGAGGAGACTTGGGGGCCTGGATGATCTGCTGGGCCCACTTCCCTGTTGCAAGCTGTACTCCTCTTAATTTTAATTTTGCCTCTGTGGGTGTGGCTGACTGGTGCTCTTACCTTTGTCTTATGATCAGATCCCTTCAGTTAAGTTTAAAGGGGGGTGCAGTATGCTTCTTTCAGTACCCTGCCTCAATTGCTAATCTCTGCTCCTTTCCCTGTATACATAAACCCCATTCCTGCTTCTGTTCTCCATCCACAAGGTTCCTGGTACACTGTGCAGGAACCCACTGGCTGAATTGGCAGTGTCTGCTTCTTCCCTGCAGTGATCTTTCTTTGCTCTTCACAAAGCATCTTTCCCCAGCTTGTGAGACTGGTGGTGGCTCGGGAGGCCTCTGTGCTTAGCAGCTCCTAGCTAGGCGCTGTGGGGGTTCCTTTGCCGGCACTGGATCATGGGCGACTGGCTGTAAGCAAGCTATCCTGTGAGCCCAGAAAGCCTGGTGCTTGGAGAAGAATGGGCAAGTGCCTCAATTACTCCAATTACTTTCCTCTGTAGGGTCTTACTGTTCACAGGCTAGGTAGCAGAAGCCCCCAAGGTACAGCTATTTTACCATTCACATCCAGGTGCTGAATCAAAATTGAATATTGAAAGTTGAAATTTTCCTAATTCGACTTTCCCAGGAGCCCATTGATGCTTTCTCAGACATCGCTCACCAGGGCATTAGATCCTTTCCCAAACTGTGTGGATGCTGGGCCTGGGGTATAAGAGGTGCTGAGTCCAGAGATGGTTCTGTTTTCCTTTCTAAAAGCCCGTGATACTGGATTCAAGTTTGGCGAGTTTCTCCTTCAGTTTGCCTTCCTATATCTAGCTTTTTTGGCCTCCCACATTACTGTCTACCTGTATTTTCCAGAGCACAGCTTCAGAGCCTCCTCATATACCACAATGTCACTTTTTTTTTTCGAGACATAGTGTCCCTGTGTAGCCTACACTGGCCTTGAAATAAATATCCTCCTGCCTCAGCTTCCTGAATGTTACTGGCCTGCAGCACCACACCCAGGTCATAAAAAGATTTATGATGTCTTTAAATTCCTATATTATGTATAAATATGAGTTGTTATAAAATAGTCTAGCAGCTAGAGAGGGCACAATATAAATACTAAATAAAAAATAATACCAGTCATGGTGCATTCTTGTAATCCCAGCACTCTGGGAGGTGGAGGCAGGAGGATTGCAAGTTTGAACCCAGCTTGGATGATTTAGTGAGAATCTGTCTCAAAAAAAAAAAAATTAAAAAGCTGAGAATGCAGTTCTGTGTGATGGCCCTGGGTTCCAGCTCCAGTACTATAAAAACAAAACAACCAAAAAAAAGGAAAAGAAAGAAATTTGGTAAATTTGTTTTAATATCCAAAAAGTATTAGAAGTGTTACCAAAACCAATAGGATTCATCTCACATATATACACATACCAATTCATTCTTTTAGTTTTTTTTTTGTTTTGTTTTTTTGTTTTTTTGTTTTTTTTTTTAGAAATAAAAGGAGGAACATGGTTGTTCTTCTGTCTTCTATTTCTATGCTGAAAGAAACTGTCAATGAGTCTTTGGTTGACCAGTATTGCATGTTTATAAAAAAAAAAAAAAAAGAAATAAAAGGAGGAAAATACTAACAGACCGACAACATTTTACAAAATAGCATAGGATCAGTACAGACATTACAGAGTTACAAACAGAGTGGTAGGGAATTAACAATGCTTATTGTATTACATATTGGTATCTTCAATGTAGTTTCTCATGAAAACACATATAGACATACAAAGCTAATCAACCAATGCCTCACTGACAGTTTCTTTCAGCAAGGAAATACAGGACAGTAGAACACCCGTGTTAACTATCCTGCATATACATATATACAAACTTTCTCCTTCTTTCCCTTCTCTTTTCCCATATCCCAGTTATCCTTTACCTATGAGTGCTTTCCTATCAATTGTCAATGTCTATCATATCTCCTAGATTAAATTAACTCTTTCAGGCTTTACACTAGAGAAACAATGCGGTGCTTGCACATGTATGTTTGATTTATTTCACTTATGACATACCAATTCATTCTAATACACCCATCCCCTGATTGTTCCTCCAGCCTATGCCCAACTTTTACTTAACCTCCTCCTCAACATTAAAGATTACCCATTCTACATGGAGTAGAGTGGCTGAGTGGACTTAGTGAGTAAATGAGCGTCCCATTTGACCCAACACTTCCTTTGTTTGACACCTCCCACACGGACCTTTGGGCATTTAAGTTTGCAGCCCCTTCCTTAAGCTTTTCACAGGTAACTAGATGACACTTCTGTTCTTTTACACCAACAGTTCAACTGGGGCCTTCTTGGTCCCCACATTATATATTCTGTGCATGTACAGACCACATGGCTCCAGCTCTAATTTATCATCATCCCTGACTTTCTGTGTATCATAGGTCAAGTCTTCTCGAAGCTGGCTAAAACAGACTCTATGTGCAAGTTCCTTGGAAAGCATTCTCAGGAGCTATGGTGAAGAGAAGAGAGTTGGGAATAGACAGATGTTTCCCAGAAGTCTCACATGATCCTGTGTGGAACTCTGGAACTAGGATTGCCTTTCAGAGTCAAGCTGAGGCAAGGTGGTGTAGCATTATACCCTTGATTGGTCAGTTGATACTGGGATTGGCCCCAGAAGAGAGGGCATCATTTTAGGCAAGAGAGCTCTCCTGAGCCATAGGAAGCTCCTGCAGAAGGACACAACTGAGAGCTGTCTCTTGCTGATTTTCTCAGCATCTTTTTCAGCAAAGTTCCTGTCTTCTCTTTGTCACCTAATAGGCGTGCCTTCCTTGCACACTGCCCACACTGTGCACGTATGTGATGGATTACATCAATGTGTTAATCTGATTAACTCGGATCAAAATTTTCCATACTGGGGATTGAACAGAGGGCCTTTAAAACTTTTTAAATTTTGGGATAAGGTCTTACTAAGTCATTAAGTTGCCTAGGCTGGGTGTCAATTTATCATCCTCCTGCCTCAGCCTCCCAGAGTGCTGAGTAGTATAAGATGGCATCATCATGCTTGGCTCAGAAAGGCTTGATTTTGTTTGTTTGTCTCAGAAGGGCAAATTTGTTTCTGTTCCAGTCAGATATAGATCCATCATCTGCTCCAGGTTGGCAGGTTTGCAGAGCTCACATTGTCCTAGTACCTGCACATTGTCCTAGTACCTCCCACCAAAAGAACACTTTCCCAGAAGATTCCTCAGTGCCCCAGCCACTTCCTTGTTTCTCAGACTGTAAATGAGAGGGTTAAGCATGGGGGTGATCATGGTGTAGAAGGCAGAGACCACCTTGTCTTGCTTGGATGAGTGGTAGGCCTGGGGCCGCATGTAAGTGACCATGGCAGCCCCATAGAAGAGTGAGACCACAGTCATGTGTGAGGAGCAGGTGGCGAAGGCCTTTTGCCGCCCTTCTGCGGAGCTCATGCGGACGACAGTCACAAGGATCCTCAAGTAAGAGGCAGAGATGACAGAGAAAGGTAGCAGCAGCATGAGCACACAGCACACATAGATCATGGACTCGTATAGGGAGGTGTCTGCGCAGGCCAGTTTAAGTACTGCTGGGACCTCGCAGAAGAAATGGTCAATCTCCTGTGAGCCGCAATAGGGGAAGCGTAGTGTGAAGACTGCCTGGATTAGCCCGTCCATCAGTCCGAACAGCCAGGACCCTGCCACCATGAACCAGCAGGCACGAGGATTCATGACTGCCAAGTACCTCAGGGGGTTGCTGATGGCCACGTAGCGGTCATAGGCCATGAAGGCCAGCAGGAAGCACTCGTCCCCCAGCAGGGTGAGGAAAGAGAGAATCTGCAGTCCACAGCCTGTGAAGGAAATGGAGCCACTGCCCAGGAGGAAGTCGGCTGCCATCCGCGGCACGATGGTGGAGATAAGCATGAGGTCCATGAGAGAAAGCCAGCTGAGGAAGAAGTACATCGGGTTGTGCAGGCGGGAGTCCATGCTGATGAGGAGGATCATGAGTCCATTTCCACAGAGGGCCACCAGAAACATGGCCATGATGATGGAAAAGAGAAAGATGTGCAGCTGTGAGTGGCTGAAGAGGCCCAAGAGGATAAAGTGTGAGATGAGGGTCTGGTTCCCTGCCCAGGCCATTACTCCTGTGTGGGGTGCACTGGGAGGGAGGCTGAGAGCTGGTAGCAGGAGGTTCACAGTTAGCATCTTAACTTTGAGGACATTACGACTTTGCCCGATGTGTTATCCTCTTTGACTTGGTTTAGAATAAACGATGTGGACTCTTTAGAGGGGAAAAACTGAATGCAGTTGATGGTAGTTGTGAAACTTTAGGATTTTTTCTTTTGGTTCAGTAGTGAGGACTGAACCTCAGTGAGGGCTGAGCTATATCCTCAGCCTTTCTTTAAATTTTATTTTGAGATAGGTCTTGTCAAATTGCCCAGGCTGGCCTTGGATTTGCAATCTTCCTGCCACAGCTTCCTGATTAGCTGAGATTATAGGTGTGTGCCAGCATGCACAACTAGCTTCCAAGATTTCCTATACATAGCAGAGAAGTGGATTTTAAGGTATTTATGCTAATGTGGCAAATGCTTTGGCCTCTGATAAAAATTGGTTTATTCTCTAGCCCTCATTGTTGCTTCTTGCCTCGAGCAGCCTCACTCGAGGACTTGCTTTTTTGGGGAAAAGTAATTAAACAGCAAAATTTATCAGCTGTGTAAACTGGCCACTTTTCATAAGCTTTCTGGACCTATTTCCTTGTCCTAAGTTGAAATAACAATACTGCTGTATATTATAGGATGATAGGAAAGATCACAGGTGAGAGCAAAAGCAAGTTGTAGCAATGTAGAATTAAATACTGCTGTCATTACTGGAACATTTCTTTATGTGCAGCACACTGGTGAGCACACTGCTACACACTCACAGTTAATTCTTATAACTGCCCTGAAAGTGATGATCATTACCTCATTACACAAATGAGAATACTGAAGCAGAGAGTTTTTTTTTTCAGATATGAAAGATTGAAGTATTTTTAAGATGCTTAGAAAGTGAAAACCTAGAGACAACCCAGATACCCATCATAAAGAAATAACTAGGTTAATTTGGTTAATCACAAAGTAAAAGAGTATTTTATCAATGGGATATGGATGACATTTTAATTAATAAAAAAAGTTTACTTAGTATTCTTAAGTATTTTTCAGGGGTTAGAAGAAAATATGACAAGATATTATCAGACCAACTCTTTGCCTTTGAGATATCTTCTAAAAAGAGTTCAAGACATCATACTACACTGATACATTCATGCCCATGTTACATATTTACATAGATAAATCTTGGAAGAGGCATATTTGTTTGTTAAGATGAATGGGTAAAGAAAATATATTCATACATAAAACAGTACTACTTTGCCATAAAGAAAAATTATGCACCTTGAGACAATATTGAGTGGAATAAACCAGACACACAAGCTTAAGTATTGCATGGTCATATGTTACATAAGAAATCTGAAATGTAAACAAAGAGCAAAATAAAAGATAGATAATAAGAATAGGGAGATACATCATTTGCAAATGGGAAGGGGACCAAAAAGATGGTACCAAGAGGGCCTGAGAGGAGGGGAAGGGCATAAAAAAAAAAGAATTAAAACATTTTATGTACAAGAACCAACTCTCTATGAGGAATGTGATTATTATGTACTCAAATATATACTATTAAAATGTAAAACTTGAAAACAAGAAAGTGATTGTTTCTTAATAAAAAACTGGATTTATAAGTCATATATAACACGATTTTGAAGTTTGAAATAAAGGTTTAAAAAAATTTTAAAAAGAATACTCTATTGACAATTGTAACAAATTATACAGTCTGTAGCACAGAACTTTAATGCTAAAAATTACAAAATATTACTGAAAATCAACTTAAAAGGCCTGAATAAAGCTATGCAAGCTCCTCGATAAAGGCTCAACACTGCAAGGATTAAATTTCTCCCCAAAATTAATCTATTAAGTCCATATAATCACAATTAAAATCCCGATAAAATATTTATACTTTAACAATGGAAATACAGAAGTTAAAATTCCCTCAGAAGTCCATCAAAATCAGAAAGATTGAGAGCAGATGTATGTTCCCACTGGACAAAGTGGGTGTAGTGAAAGGTGAGCACACAAAAGTGTCCCAAGGTACAATAGCAGCAGCTACTGAGCAGGAGTAAGAGAGAAAATGGAAAAATAAGACTCCCATAGGCATAAACCCCAAGGTGCACTCTCCAAAGAGAAGAGCAAAACTGAAGTTTCTAGTGTACAACAATAGAAGCAGATGCACATACAAGGAATCTTTCAGGACCTGGCTTATTCCAAAGACAAAAAAGAAATTAAGCAAAAAAATCACATAGGCCAACCATACATGCAGGAAGAATTCTGCTTTTGTGGAGGGAAAAGGAGAAAATATTAGCTTTAAGGATAGCCCTATGGTTTTTCCTCTCAGTAGCCTGAATATTACTAACAGTTACCCTAATGACAGGTTCTCAAGAACTCCAGTTCTGGGTTAAAATGAATGATTAGATTGTGCCTTTCCCGTGGCAAAATCCCACTAGAAGGAGAGTAACTAGATATAATCAGAACAAGTGAGAAAACAATAGCAACATAAAAAACACTTTTTGGACACTGGAGGCACTTGGGTGGGTAGTTATTGACCTGAAAACCTAAGAAAGTTGAGTTCTAAACTGGCAGCAGTAACCTGAATAAAAGACCAGTAACCACAAAATCAGCCCTAGTAGAAGTTGAGGTGAGGGAACATCAAAAAAGGGATTGCTTGAAAGTGTACTAAGGTAACACAAGGATGGTCCTTGTCCTCCTTCACTCTTGTGGAAAGCACGAGACTGATTCTCAGAGCAGGTGAAACCAAGAGTTCTGTATCAGGGAGTCCCAGGGAAAGGAGGGAGCTATGAACGTGAGAAAAGTAAAGAAAACAGGGTGCCTGACATCTCCCACCCAGATTTATTTCCCACTGGCAGGAAATTAGAAATCTCCTGCATCCAGCCAGGATTTTGGCCCAGAAAACATCTAAAGATAGTAATGTTGGAAGTTAAAAAGAAATCTATATCACTCAAAGTAAATCACAACTAGCACGAATTACCTACATCCTTAAGGCAACTGGGTACCCAATACAAATATGAGTAGAAAACCAAGGATCCATAGACATCATAACATTTCCTCAAGAGAAGAAAAACCACCAAAGCAATGTGGATAAAAAAGAAGACTCTAGGAAAACAAAAAGCTCTAAAGAGAATTCTTAGTAACATGGATGATATAAAGGAAATATTATAAACAAACAAGAATAGAATGCTGTAGAAAAAAAGCAGCAGTCAGAGCAAAAACAGATCTTTTAAAAATAAAAATCTTTCTAAGTAGTTCTACTTCAAAGAATTCATCTTACATATTTTTGTTTATTTGTTGCTGTTTTTGTTATTTGAGACAGGGTCTCATCATGTAGTTCAGGATGGCCTTGAACTCACCACGATCCTCCTGCCTCAGCCACCCAAGTGCTTGGATTATCCGTGTGCTCCACCACACCTGGCCTGTTTTTTGTTTGTTCATTTGTTTGTTATTTGTTTTTTGAGACAGGGTCTCCCTATGTAGTCCAGGTTGGCCTGAAGCTCACAGTGATCTTCCTGCCTCAGCCTCTTGGGTCCTAGGGTTATAGGCATACACAAATATACCCAGCATTTTAAGATGTATTTACACATATGCAAACATGGTTTACAGACAAGAAGAACATTTCTTTATGGTAGAAAAAAAGTTGCTTGCAATGGAAATATTTATCAATAAAAGATAAGTTGAATAAACAGTGGAAGAACACAAACAAGAAAAGTAATGGTGTTGCTTCTGGAGTAATAATATAGAGTTTTCTCTGAGTTATATTATTTTAAAAAGTACAACAATGTCAGCTGTGTGTGCTGACACCAGATTATTATATAATATAATCAAATCATTATAGTGGTCTGGACATGTGGCTTAGAGGCAGAATGCTTGCCTTGCAAGTATAAAGCTCTGGGTTCAATCCCCAGTACAGAAAAAAAAAGAATATTACTGTTCTGAATTACGTATTTCACAATATACCATGTAACATTACACAATATTATACTTTGCTTTTATTTGTAAAAAGGAAATATATCCATAAATAAATTTTATGAAATAAAATACAAGAAACTAAAAAAACTGCCTCAAAGGAAAGTATCAGAAAAGTCAGATAGCTGAGAATGGAAGAGAAATGAGTGTTTAGATGCACAATACTTCACATTTAGAATTTTAATCTTTGTTAGACAAGAACTTAGTTTCAATAAATATGTGAATATGAAGTTGAAGCGTTACCTAATAAGATTTGTCATGGAAATTGATAAGGCAAGAATCGACATATATGCACAACACATTCTATATACTTAAATAATATCTATTAAATAATCAAAATAATTTTAGAAAAACAAAATCTAGGACCTGGGCTTAGTAGTTCATACCTGTGACCCAAGCACATGGGAGGGTGAGGCAGGAGAATCACAAATTTGAGCCTAGCCTTGGCACATTAGCAACTTAGACCTTGTCTCAAAATAAAAAATAACAACAAAAAAAAAGAGGTGGGGATGTAGCTCAGAGCTAAAGCCCAGGGTTCAATCCCCAATACTGAAAAAAATTAAGTCAAGGGACTTGTCTTACCCATTATCAAAATACAATATAAAGCTATGTTAATCTAAATTTGTTTATTTATTTTTAGGTGCTAGAGATAAAACCCAGGCCTTTCCCAGGATAGATGAGAGTTTTACTACTGAGCTATACTCCCAGCTCTGTCTCCCAGTATTTTTACATACATAAAATAAATCATAATTAGAAAATGTTTTGGAAAGAATAAAGGCCATAAACTCATCTTTATGAATAACTAACACCGATTACTGTGTCACCTCTTGAAATTTTTTTCTCCAGAAGACAGAAAAATTAAGAAGACAGAAATTTTTTTCTCCAGAAGACAGAAAAATTAAGAAACAAAGACACAATACAGAGTGCAGGGACAAAGACATCATGAGAAAGGAGAACAAAGATACCAATATCAAAGGGTCAGAGGAGGGAAGGGAAGGGCACCTGGGCAGCCAGGCGGAGGCACAGGGACTCCGGTCACCAGTGTTGTTGTGAGTACACCGACATGACCATAGATGGTTGTGAAAGACAAGCATCTCTCTTCCCGTGCTGCTGGAAAGGGCTGGGGGGCAGATTACATTGCTGACCCAGCCTCCCGACTCTCCGTGCACTCTACTCCCGTAGGTCTTCTCAGATCAGCTCCAGCCCCTCAGGCATCTCGTGCTTGCAACATGAACAAAGGCAGCAATCACACCCTGACCGGTGCCTGCTTACTTTCTCTCCACAGGGCCATCCTGTGCGCATGTCCCAGAGCCTGGCCCCTTCCAAGTGACTACAGGTTGCAAGGTCAACTCAGCAGATTCAGACATTCCAGACCTGCCCATTCAGTCATTCAATCTCTGAAGACAATTTAGTGATAAAGTAGACATTCCACTTCCTAAATAAAATATTGTAAATCATGTATGTGCCAACGTCCATCCGTTGTCTCTCAGTGTGTCTCTGCTAGAAAGACTTGCGATCACAGCCACACCATCCTATCTGCATAGAATGCCTTCCCTGGCCCTGTATTCACTCAGTTGTTTACTGAGCATCTCTTGTGTGGGGGCGTTGTGCTAAGTGCCGAGAATAGACTGAGCAAGCAAGCGAGGTCACCGTTTTAGGAACTAATACTGTCCTGACCCTGTTCTCCTGTTCCCAATCCTCCTGATCTTCACTTCTCCATCAAATGCCTCCTCCTCAGCTCTTTCTCTCCATCCCTCCCTCTTCTCCTCCCCTTCTTCTCCTCTCCATTCTCCTCTGCCTCCCCATTTTCTTCCCTTCCACTTCTCTCTGCCCCTGGTGTTCCTAATCACAAAGATGCTGATTAATCCAAAACCTCCCAGTAGCTTTTAGAACATCAGAATATTCTAATATGTGGGAGCATGGGCCCTAAAATTTATGAGAATTTAGTGCTTATGTAGGTAGTTCTGGACAGAAGGTCATAGTTATTATAGTCTTTTAAAAAGTGAAAATACCTCACCTATTATTATTCAATTAAAGTTATTTTGCCTGGTGGTGATGTTTGCAGTGTCACTGATGGATGTCTAATTTTCCCAAACAGATGGCACATTAATGGAGTACAAAGGCTTTGAGTATATATATGTGTCTCTGTGTGATCCATGTGCATTACCTACTCACACCTGAGGGCACAAAATGTTCAGAAGCAGTGCCCCAAAGGCAATCTCCCTGCCCTTAAGAATGCCAGGGAGGAAATTTTCATCTGCTAAGCTGAATCAGGAGAGAACTCCTGGAGCCTAAATTCATAAACTCTGCCTCAGTCCAACTACCACATCCATCTACATTTTCCATTCTTAAAAACAAATTATTATTAGCTTCTTCTGTTCTTATATTCTTTTTTATGTTACTTCTTTAAAAACAGTCAGGACTTTGTTCCTATTGGGAAAAACATGTTTGTGTGTGTCTGCTTCCTTCTCTTACATTCTTCAGTTTTCTTTCACTCTGAGAAAGCTGATTCCCCTGCTTTCCAGTGCAGAGCTCCACAACAACATTCCCAGGAGTTCTGTATCAGTCTTTTTTACATAGCACACAGCTTTGGCAAGATCTGATCTGATGAGTGCAGGAAGAACTTCCTGCCCTAAGATATCTCCTAATTGAAATCTATATATGTTGTAGTATAGCCTGGTAAGGCTTTTTCAGGGGAAATTTGCATCACACCTGGTTGCAAAGGCTTAGATTGCACTAGAGCACAGCTTCCTTCACTAGCAAAGATTAGTTTGTCTGATCAATTGATTTAAAAACATCTGTTGAAAACTAATCAATTCATATGATGAGAGAGTAAACAGTGTGTAAGTTCCCTTTCAGCCAGAAATTCTGATTTTGCATGCATCATGCCTTCTAAAAAATTCCCTTCCTTTAACATTCTTCCTACAACCACCCTTGTCCAGAGCTTAGTAAATGAGGGTAGTCATGGACTTCTTAATAGCTGTCACAAGGTATTGGGCACTTGTAATATACCAGGCATGGAGTGTGTGGAGCTGTATATATTATCCTATCTAATCTTCAAGGTCCCTCTAGGAGGAAATATTCTAAAATCAAGTATTATTCTAATTGTAGAGATGATGAAATTACAGCTCAAAATGATTAAGGAACTTGCCCAAGGTCATTCAGTGAGTAGCCATCTCTTGCATAGACCATCACAGCTGCTCCTTATCTTTTCCACTCTCCCTGTCCCTAAGCCATCTGGTGAAACATCTTAGTTCTGCTCCTTTGACGAAGGCCAACAAAGGATCTTACTTGTTGAGATTTTTCCATGAGGGATCCAAGAAAACAGGAATGAGTTTTGGCAAATACAGCCATTGTTCAATCCTGCAAAACACTTGAAAAAACAAATAGTGCCCACTTTTCCTAAAACTTGTGATGTGACCCTGAGAAAGTCACTTCCTCTGTGGGTCTCAGCCTCCCCAGCTATAAAACAATTGAACTGTATAAGACAACACTTCAAATCTTTCTTAATTTTACCCATGGAATAAATAATTAGGATAAGGAACCTAATATTTTCAAAGTCAAAGTTTACTATGCAAAAATTCTCTATCTCAAGAGAAATAGTAAGCGAGAAAAGAGCAGGGGTAGTTATGGGATGAACAAAGATGATTAGGCATATGATAACATAGAAGGGAGATATGGGACATAAATAGAAGGAGCATTACCTGAAACTATACAGAACCAGTGACACAAGGCAAGCTTAGGAAATCAGTAGGGTGGTATCCCAGTCAGAAGCTGTGTGTCCTTGGTGAAGACTCCACCAAAGCCAGGATGATTACACTGATCAGCAAGTTAGGTCTGTAAGGCAGTCTTGGTGCAGGAAAGCTGGTACACCTCCATTTCCTTGAAAGAAAGTGATCTGAAAAGGAAGTAGGAGGATCAGGGCTAGTGTAGAGAAGAGACATTTGTAAAAGAGAGAAATGCTCACATTCAGTACTGTGCAATCTTTCTATGTTGTAAAAATAGGAGCTGATGGAGGTGTTGACGTACACCCTGGACAGAGACAGGCAGTTTCCAATGCCTTCCAAGAGGGCTTGATAAATTTGAGGAAGTATGTTACAGTTGGATAAAACGGATGCTAACAAGGACAACAGAAAAACCTGAGAAGCGGAACTCCATCTAAAAATTTGGTAGAATCTATAGAGGTTAAGGAAAAGCCTTCCAGGAGCAATAATTAAAGCACAGAGAGCTCATCTATCCCCCACAGTAAAGAAGAGCTGAGCTGGAGTAAGCTGGGTTGGGGTGGGGTGAGAGTAGAAGTACCTCCTCCTTGGGAGGAAGCACAGAATAGCTCACCTGCTTATGAGACCCTTTTCTGGGCCAAGTGGAGTGCCTGGCTCAGAGGTTTTATTCCCCACCATCCCTCACTCCCATCCACCATTATCGCTTCAGCTGTGACTAAGGAAAGTTGCTTCTATTTTCACAAATCCCTTGAGACCCCTCCTTTGCTATGCCTCTGTTCCCTGTCTGTGACAATTAAATCTCCAAGGGAAAGAAGCTTCCTCAAAGTTCTCTATTCATTGCAGCTACTCCAACAAACAAACTCTTTCCCAGGAGAAGAGGGAGAAGAAAACTATGAAGATTTGTATGACCAGTCTGGGAAGACTTTGTTTTGCCTCTTTTCTGAAAGGAAATGAGGGTTGTTGGTTTTTGTTTCTGTTTGACCCACCTTGATAAAAACCATGAAATATATATATATGAAGTCAGGGCATCTCCTGGAATATACCAGAACACCACTCCTCTGCATCCTTCTGCCTCTTTCCATTGCATAGACTAGATGAGGAAGTCCCAGCTAAGGGTACCCTTATCCTTCTTATCACAGAGCTCAAGTCTACTGGAAACCAATGCTGTCCTCAAGAAGATAAAAGAATATGATAAACACAATAAGAGATTATTTGTTCCTCACTTCTTTCCCACTTTCCTGACAATTCAAATCAAACAGGCTTCTCTCACATTATGAAATTTAAAAATATATATATAAAGGCAACACAGATACTAGGGCTTAAAGTCAAGCAAAGGTAGATGAAAATTTTATTTAGATATGACTTTAGGGAAGGAATTAAGCATATATGTTCCAGTTTCCTCATCTATAAAATGAGAATAATGGTGTTTATTATAAAATGTTTGTTGTGAGAATCAAACTGAATGAAGAATCTAAAATCATCTCCCTATTACAAGTCTTAAAAATTGTAGCTATTAGTGTCACTGTGCCCCACTGTCTCCAAACTTGAAAGCAGAAATAAAAGCACATACATTAGAAAAATAATTAGAAAACTTATTAAACAAACCACTACAATCTAGAGCAAACAATTAAAACAAATGCTGAAGAAAAAATATAACTTACAAAGTCATCACTTAGAATATTCAAATTTTCAATTTTCAGTGAAAGACTATATAGCATGAAAAAACAAGAAAATGTACCACATACACAGAAGAAATAAACAAAAGTATTTTTAAGGAAGCACAAACATGAAGCTTGTTAGACAAACACTTTAAATCATCTGACTATTCAAAAACCTAAGTAAAGTCATAGATAAAGAGGTAGAGGAAACTAGTGTGAGAAATAGGCTTTGTCTTTGCTGTCAGAACACAAAGGCAGAGCAATTCTATTCTGAGTTTAAATGACCTGGCCACCAAAACCAGGAAAATAACATGGAAAACATTAGTTAATACATATCAGTTATAACCATCAATGTAACCATCTATATAATGTTCTCAACTAACAAATCAAAAGAAACACACTGGTAGATGTTTCTTCAAGAATTCAATAAATATGAAAATACTGCTTCAAGAAACACATTTAACCCAGAAAAGTGCATACACTAAAAGTCAAAAAATGGTAAACAGATCTTCATGCCACAGGAACCCAGAAAAAAGTAAGGGTAGCCATTCTATTAGCAGACAATGTAAACTTTAAATCAAAATGATCAAAAGAGACAAAGAAGGTGTGGAGGACCACCTAGGTGACACTCCTTAAAAGAGGAGCAATTGCTTCTGTTTGGGCTGAGCCTGACCCTATTTCCATGTATTGATATGCACTGAGCTGACTGAGACTTTTCCTTATCCTTTCAACTGGCTTTAAGCAATGCATATGAGTCTAGCTGAGGTGTTGATGGTAATCTTTGGAGATAGTAGGTGTGTTTCCTCACCCTGCTCATGGCACTCATGTATTTCCCACCACTCTCATAGTCTCTCATCCTCGAGCTACTCCCTTCACATATGAATGAAATCTGGGTTCAGACCTGGGTATAGGTCTTTGCTCTGGATAGCCATCATCATGGCTGGACTAAGGATCCCTTGGCTCCCCATAACTACAAATATGCTTTAGTGTCTTTATTCTCACCATGGATTGTGCTGGAATTGGCGGATTGGAATTAATTCACTAGAATTACAATAACTTTTCACGGGATTACAAATATAAACTTCCTGGGCTGTGAGGAGGACTGGGAAGGGCTCTCTATATTTGGTGCTCAAAGTGGCCAGCACACACAACCTTCTTGACACAATGACTACTATCCAGAATCAGGTGCTGGCAATCCATTGGACCTTGTGTGACCAATTTTGAGGTAAATGGAGTAATTTACTAATTACAGTGCACACACACAACTAGTAAATAGGAGGTTGTTTGCCAAGGGTAACAATGGGGCAAGCTCAATCTTTATCAGCAGGAGAGAAAGAATTTAGTTTATTGATTACTAAACTGTTAAATGATGCAGACATTAATGTGTCATCTAAACAAGTTTTTAGATTACTCCACAAGATAGCTACATTCTATCCTTCTTTTCCCAAAGCTGGTACACTCAATCTCAGAGCTTAGGATAAAATAGGTGATAGCTTTTGTGTAGTTAAAACTCAAAATAAAAAATCCATCCATGAGCTGTATATATATGTATGTAGTCACATACAACCTAGGGAAGGTGGCCCTCTCATCCTTGCAGCACCAAAAGGTTACCATTATGAAACAATCTAACTGTGCTGACAAAATGCTTATGAATAAAGTAGTTGAAAGACAAAAAGATTCTGACAAACCCATAACAAAAGAATCAGATCACCACGGTACCATACCTCACAATGGGCTGCTCAAGGAAAAAAAAAAAACTTGTTTAAAAAGTACAGAAAATCAGAAAAATTCACTGCTGCAAGATATTCATAAAGAAATGCAAAGTTTTTCCAACTTATTCACATACTCAGCTTCATTCTCCACATCCAATTCAGAAGATAAGGCCTCAGATGCTGTTTCCTGCAGTCTCTTCCTTCCCACACTGCAGAGTCAGCTTAGTAACAACCCCCCTCCTTCCCTACCTTCAAAAAAGCCAAAGTACAGTGAGATAAGGACAGCTTATACCATTTTGCTCTTGAAAGAATTGAGGCAGAGCTTACTAGAAAATGGATCTCGGAGCTGAACCTCAGACAGCTTCAGGAATACCAGTGAGCTGCTGCCACCCTTCTCTCATGAGCTTGGGAGCCAGGCAGAACCCTAGACAGCTTTAGGGGTCTGGGACAACTCCCCTCCCCTCTCTTCCTCCCCCTGCACCTCATTGGAGCTGAGCTGAACCTCGGGAAGCTCTGGGAATGCTAGTGAGCTGCTGCTGCCCCTCCCTTATGACCTTGGGAGCCAGGCACAACCCTGGACAGGTTTAGGTGCCTGGGGTCCACTCCCCATATACCCCACCACCACTGGAGCTGAGCTGAATCTTGGACAGCCTTGCAAATGCCAGTGAGCCAGACCTGATCTGCCTCACCAGTTTGGGGGCCAGGAGGAGCCACAGGCAACCTCAAGGGCCTTGAGTGCCACACCTTGCCACCAGCCCACACCCTCAGAGGAGCTAAGCTGAAACTCAGACAGCTTCAGGGGCCTCAGTGACTGTGCACTTACACCCACACAGTAACCAGGGGAATTGGGCTAGGCTGGCTAGGGGAAGCATATGAGGTGGTGACCACAATCCACCAACTACTACACCCCAGTGGAAACAGGGCTGAAACCTGAATAGCTTTGGGAACCCCTGAGAGGAAGGAAAGCTGAGCCCTGGACAGCTATAGGTGTACTGGTGGTCACACCCTACCTGCACACACTACCAAGGGAGTCACACTGAGCACTGGGGAAGTTCAGGTCCTTGCCCTGCAATACAACAACATCCTGGGAGTGAGGGTGATCTCCAGGAAACCTCTGAATATCTGAAAATGACAAAAGGAAGGAGCAAAATGAAATCACAGACCTCTACCTGACCCAGAACAGGCCCAGGAGATATCAGCACAGAAGAGCTTGGAAGTCATACACCTGAAATTTCTGAACTGATAGCAGCTGAAGTAAAGAAACAACTCCATCAGGCCATAGGACTCATCAGATCAGAGATAATCTCTCAGGTAAAAAAGAAGAAATGACAACAATAATTAAAGAATTGCTTAGCACATCTAAAGAAGACATAGAAAGAAAGTAGAGGAGCATAGTAAATTAATGTAAACTTTGAATGAAAAATATAGAAAAAACTAGAATGCATGAAACAGACTCAAACAGATATTCAGGAAGTTAAAATTTCCATTGAAAGCTGGCAAAACCACTTGAATGAAGCTGAAGACAGACTTTCAGCCCTTGAAGACAGCAATGCTGTGAATGATCATGAAAGGAATAATCTCTCAAAAATAACAAGGAACCAAGAAATAACAATTCAACAGCTGCAAGTCGAAGCAAATAAAAACAATGTAAGATTAATAGGTATCAATGAAACAACATGTGTCAGCACAAATGATATAAAATGATTATTTGAGGAAGTAATAGCAGAAAATTTCCCAAACATGGAAAAAGAATTACATATCCAGAAAAAGGAGGCATATAGAACTCCAACTAGCCATAGCCAAACCTACATGAGTGCCAAACCAAACCTACAAAGAGTATTAAAAGATACTCTAGAAAGAGATAAAAAAGACCACAACTTAAAGAAAAACAACAGAAAGGGACCACCAAGTAGAGCAAACAATTAGAGGGAAACAAGAGGAACCAACAGCAGGAAAATAATATGACAAAGAGAAGCCAATAACATATCAGTTATAACCATCAATGTAAATGGTCTCAATTCATCAACCAAAAGAAGTAGACTGGCAAAGTGGATCAAGAAACAAAACCAAACCGCAAAAATTGTTCTACAGGTGCAATGCAATCACAATTAAAATAGCATTAGTATACCTCACAGATCTAGAGAAAACATTCCTAAAGTTCACTGGGAACAAGAATAGGCCTAGAATAGGAAAAGCAATTCTGGGAAACAAAGGAAAGGAAGGAGGAATCACAATCCCTGACTTTGAATTATGCAACAAAGCTATTGTGATAAAATCAGCACGGTACTTTAAAAAAAAAACAGACTTAAAGATCAATGGAACTGATTAGGAGATGCATACACATCTACTAAAACACTCAGACACATACCTTATCTTTGACAAAGGGGCCAAACATGTTCACTGGGAAAAAAAAGAACCTTTTTAATAAATTGTGCTGGAAAAAATGGCTTTCCACATGCCAAAGATCCGTGAGTTCGGTTCCCGGTACCGGAGAAAAACCAAAAAAAAAAAACAAACAAAACAAAACAAAAAAAGGGGCTGGGGATTTAGCTCAGCGGCAAAGCGCTTGCCTGGCAAGCGCAAGGTCGTGAGTTCGGTTCCCGGTACCGGAGAAAAACCAAAAAAAAAAAAAAAAAACAAACAAAACACATGCCAAAGACTAAAACTAGACCCATGTTTATCACCATGCACTAAACTAAAGTCAAAATGGATCAAAGATCGAAATATTAACCGAGACACTAAATCTACTGGAAGACAAAGCAGTTGAAAATCTTGAAGACATAGAGGTAGGTAGAGTGTTCATGAACAAACACTGAACTGCACTGGAAATACTTCAAAGAATCAACAACTGGGATCTCATATCATTGAAAAGTTTCTGTGCATCAAAAGAAAACATTTGGCCCCTCCCTGGGCTTACCCTGCACCGTGTGAGCAAGTGCTCCAAGAGCTGCTTATCCCTTGGATCAAGTCTGTGCTTTCCTCCCACGGCCACAGTTCACAGCTGAAACTCGCAGACAGCCAGGTATTTCCCATTTAATTCCTGGGGGCAGAGTGGGTGACCCAGGACCCCACCACCATTACAGACTGAGTCTCTGCCATCTGTGCACCCACGGCAGACTGGAGGTCCTCATTCAGAAGCCCCAAGGATAGCTCTCACTGGAGTGTGTGAGTGGCCCCTCCCAGTACGCGCCCTGCGCTGAGTGAGCAAATGCTGCAAGAGCTGCTGGTCCAGCAGCTTAAGTCTGTACTTTACTGGCACCCAGACCCCTGGGGGATTGCAGGCACAGGCAGTCTATGATTGTTGTCCATCCAGCCTGCATCTGGTTCCTGCAGGTGTCCTGAACTGACTGGAGACACAGAATCAGGTGGTTCAGAAAGTGTCAACCCTGCAGTGTGTGCCTGGGTTTTGCCTGTACCCTGAACTGCCTGGGGACAGAGGTCCACTGAACCGGGATTATGTCATCAGTGCAACCCGAGTCTGGGTGTGCATGTGCCCTGAACTGCAAGGGGATGCTGGATCAGATGGCCTACCATCAGCTGACATCAATGCCCACGTCTGAGACCTGGGATAACTAAATAAAAATCAACAACTGCCAGAAAGCCCAAGACTAAGTAGTGCTTCTCAGGGGTCACTGAATGGGCAAAGCTGACCAACAGAAAAACTAGGAATGCTAGTGACCTTTGCTGTCCAGCCACTGAAGAGAGAAACTGAGGTGAGAGCATCCGTTAGCAAATATGACAAATCGAATGACTAAAACACAATTGCAGAACTCCACCCTACTCAGAACAAGTCCAGGAGACAACAACATAGGAGAACTTGGTAAATACATGCCTGAAATACCTGAAATGATAGCAATGGAAGTAAAGAAACAACTCCATAATGCCATAGAAAAGATGAGATCAGAAATAATCTCTCAGGCAAAAAATGAAATGACAATAATAATGAAAGAATTGCTCAAAAAGTCTGAAGAAGAAATATATAAGAAAATAGAAGAACAAAGGCAAGGGACAGAAGCATTAAATGAAATATATAGAAAGGACTTAGAATGCATGAACCAGATTCAAAGAGACTTCCAGGAAAACAAAGCTGCCATTTAAAGTTACTAAAACCACCTGAATGAAGCTGAAGATAGAATCTCAGACTTTGAAGACAGCATGGCAGCCAACAACCATGAAAGAAAGGATCTTGTAAAATCAACAAGGATCCAGGAAAAGTGAATTCAACAGCTGCAAAATGAGGCAAAGAGGAATAATGTATGACTTATAGGAATCAAACAAACAGCAGGAAGCAACACAACTGACATTAAAAGAATATTTGCAGAAATGAGAACAGAAAATTTCCCAAGCATGAAAATAGAAACTGATATACAAGTAAAGGAGGCATATAGAACTCCAAACAAAAACAACCAAAATGAAACTACACCCAGACATATAATACTCAAGTTCTCAGATCTCCAGCAAACGAACAGAATATTAAAAGCTGTTAGAGAAAAGAAATAGATTACCTATAAAGGAAAGTACATCAGAATCATGGCACATTTCTCAGCACAAACCATCCAATCCAGAAGAGCTTGGAGTGAAGTATTACAGGTCCTGAGACAGAACAGCTTCCAAGCAAGACTGATGTACCCTGCCAAACTATTCCTCAAATTCAACAGAGAAATAAAATATTTTCATGACAAAGAACAATTGAAGAACTTCATCCGTGCCAAGCCAGCATTACAAAGAGTACTAAAAGATTTTCTAGACAGAGAAAAATCTGAACACAGTTTCAAGGAAAATAGTAGAAATGAAACATCAAGAAGAGCAAGCAACAGGTAGAAAAAGTAGGACAGCAACGCAAATAAATACATGACAATGATAAATCAATACATATCAGTTATAACTATAAATGTAAATGGCCTCAATTCTCCAGTCAAAAGAAACAGACTGGCAGAGTGAATTTAAAAAGAAAACCCAATGATATGCTGGATACAGGAAACACATTTCAGTAAAAAGGAAATCCATAGACTAAAAGTCAAAGGTTGGAAAACAATCCTTCATGCAACAGGAACCCAGAAAAAAGCAGGGGTAGCTATTCTGATTGCAGACAATGTAATCTTCAAACTGACAGCAATCAAAAGAGATAAAGAAGGTCACTATATACTAGTCAGGGGAAAACTGCAAGTGGATGAGATAACAATCATAAGCACATATGCAGCAAATATTGGAGCTTGAAATTATATAACACAAATCTTAACAGGCATGAAAACCCATATAATGAACAACACTATTGTAACAGGAGACCTCAACACTCCATTGCCACAGAGAGATCAGTAAACTGGACAAAAAAATCAACAAGGAAATAACAGATCTGAACGAAAGCTGTGAACAAATGGACTTAGATGTATAGAGAGTATACATCTAATGTGTAGATGTATACAGAGTGTTCAACCCCACAACATCAGAATACACCCTTTTCTCAGCTGCACATAGGCCTTTCTCTAAAATGGACCACATCCTACCCCATAGAGCATACCTTCCGAAATGCAAAAGAATTGAAATTATCCCATGCATATTATCTCACCACAGTGCAATGAAATTGGAAATTAACAATAGGAACTCCAAAAACTCCGTAAACACTTGGAAATGAAACAACAATCTCCTGAACAATCAAGAGGTCAAAGAAGAAATTAAAGAGGAAATGAAAAATTACCTACAAACAAATGAAAATGTAAATACAACTTACCGGAATCTATGGGATGCAATGAAAGCAGTCCTCAGAGGGAGATTTATAGCAGTGAATTCACACATAAGGAAAACAGAAAGAGAACAAATAAGTAGCCTAATGCTTCATCTTAAACTTTTAGAAAAAGAAGAACAAGTCTGGCCCAAAGCCCCAAGAAGGGAGGCGATTATAAAGATTAGGGCAGAAATTAATGCAATTGAGAAAATTAATGCAAAGAAAATCCTGCAAAAAATAAATGAATCAAAGAGTTGGTTCTTTGAAAGAAAAAATAAAATTGATAAACCCCTAGCCAACCTTATCAAGAAAAGAAAGGAAAGAACTCAGATTCATGCAATAAGGAATGAAAAGGATGAACTTACTACAAATTCCACATAAATTCAGAAGATCATTAATGCCCACTTTGAAAATCTTTACTCCCACAGGATAGAAAACTCAGAAGAAATGGACAGATTCCTAGATATGTATGAATTACCAAGGTTGAGTCAAGAAGATATCAAATTCCTGAACAACCCAATATCAATTAATCAGATTGAAAGCATAATTAAAAACCTACCAAAAAGAAACACCCAGGCCCTGATGGATTCACTGTTGAATTTCATGAGAAATTCAGAAAAGATTTAATACCAACACTCCTCAAACTCTTCAATGAAATTGAAAAGGAAGCAATTCTCCCTAACTCATTTCTGGAGGCAAGCATTGTACTGATACCAAAACCAGAGAAAGACCCAATCAAGAAAGAGAACTACAGGCCAGTCTCCCTCATGAATACAGATGCAAAGATATTCAATAAGATACTAGCAAATAGAATGCAGCAAATTATCAAGAAAATCATACATCATGACCAAGTCAGATTCATTCCAGGAAGGCAAGGTTGGTTCAATATTCACAAATCTGTAAATGGTATACGCCATATCAATGGAGCCAAAGACAAAAACCACATGATCATCTCAATAAATGCAGAAAAAGCTTTCAACAAGGTCCAACATGCATTCATGATAAAAGCTCTATGGAAAATATGAATAGATGGTCTTTACCTTAACTTGACCAGAGCCATCTATGACAATCCAACAGCCAACATCATTTTAGAGGACAAAAACTGAAAAATCAGGCACAAGATAGGGATGTCCGCTTTCACTACTCCTGTTCAATATAGTTCTGGAATCACTACGCAGAGCAATTAGAAAAGAGAGAGAAATAAAAGGAATAAGGATAGGGAAGGAAGAAATGAAACTATCACTATTTGCAGATGGCATGATACTTTACATACAATACCCTAAAAACTCCACAAGAGGACTCCTTGAACTTATCAACAAATTTAGCAGTGTAGCTCGATACAAAGACAAAACCCAAAAATCGAAAGCATTTCTATACACAAACAACAAACAGACTGACAAGCAATTAAGGAAACTATACTTTTCACAATAACATCCAAGAAATTGAAATACTTAGGAATGAATCTAACAAAAGAAGTAAAAGATCTATTCAATGAAAACTACAGTACTCTGAAAAAAGAGATTGAAGATTTCAGTAAATGGAGATCTGAGAACTTGAGTATTATATGTCTGGGTGTAGTTTCTCTTCCTGCCACTTCCTATCCTCGCTCATGGATAGGAAGAACCAACATTGTGAAAATGGCCATACTCCCAAAACTGCTGTACAGATTCAATGCAATTCCCATTCAAATACCATTAGCATACCTCACAGATCTCAAGAAAACATGCCTTAAATTCACCTGGAACCAGAAAAGACCCAGAATAGCAAAAGCAATCCTGGACAACAAGGACAAGTCAGGTGGAATCACAATCCCTGAAATTATACTACAAAGCTACTGTAAGATAATCAACTTGGTACTGGCTGAAAAACAGACCAGATGATCAATGCAACAGACAGCCACAACCAAAAACACACTCAGCCACCCATCTTTGATAAAGTGGCCAAACAAACTCATTGGAAGAACGATATCCTCTTTAATAAATGGTGCTGAAAAAATTGGCTTGCCACTTGCCAAAGACTGAAAATAGACCCAAATCTATCACCATGCACCAAACTGAAGTCAAAATGGATCACAGGTCTCAATATTAAAACATAAGAACTAAATCTTTTGGAAGAGAAAGTAATTAAAAACCTTGAAGGTGTAGGGGTAGGAACAGAGTTCATGAACAAAAAACCAAACCACATGAGAAATACTTCAAGGAATCAACAATTCGGTTATCATCCTACTGAAGTTTCTGCACATCAAAAGAAATTACCAACAGAGTAAAGAGAAAACGCACAAATTGGGAAAAATTTTAGCTGACTGGCCTTCGGACAAAGGTCTTCAATCTAGAACATATAAAGAATTAAAAAACATCAGCCCCCTCAAATTCAAAGACCCAATCCAAAAACAGGCAGCTGAGATGGATACACACTTCTCAGGTAAAGAAATACAAATGGCAAATAAATACATGAGAAAATGTTCAACATCATTAGTCATTCGAGAAATGAAAATTAAAACAACACTGAGATTCCACCTTACTCCAGTAAGAATGGATAGCATTAAGAAATCAACCAATAACAAATGCTGGCAAGGCTGTGGAGAAATAGGAACACTTCTCCACTGCTGGTTGGAATGCAGACTGGTGAAATCACTGTGGAAATCAGTTTGGAGATTCCTCAGCAAACTAGGACTAGAGGTCCTATTCAACCCAGTTCATCCCCTTCTGGGTACTTTCCCAGAAGATCTAAAAACATCATATCACAGTGATATATGTGCACCTATGTTCATAGCAGCACAATTTGTAATTGCTAAATTGTGGAAGCAACCCAAATGTCCATCCACCAAGGATTGGGATGTGGGAAAAGAAAGGGGAAAGGAGAAATTTTGTATGTACGTATATACAGGATAATTAACATAGTTGATCTACTGTCTTCTATTTCTTTGCTGAAGGAAACTGTTAATGAGTCCTTGATTGATCAATATTGCATGTCTCTATTTGTTTTCATAAGAAACCACTTTGAAGATATCAATATATTATACAACATGCATTGTTAGTTTCCTGCCACTTTGTTTGTAACTCTGTATTGTTTGTACTGCTCTTTTGCTATTTTGTAAAAGATTGTCTGTCTGTTAATGTTTTACTCCTTTTATTTTTATAATTTAAAAATGACAAAAAAATGAATAAAATATCATCTTCCTTCTTTGAGCTTTGGGCTTGACTTTTTCTTCTTTTTCTTTTGTTGTTAATTTCCAATTTCATTTCACTGTGGCCAGATAATATGCATGGGATAGTTTCAATTCTTTTGCATTTCGGAAGGTATGCTCTTATGAGCTAAGATGTGGTCTATTTTAGAGAAAGACCCACGTGCTGCTGAGAAAAATGTGTATTCTGATGTTGTGGGGTTGAACACTCTGTATACATCTACTAAGTTCATTTGTTCACAAATTTGGTTCAGATCTGTTATTTCCTTGCTGATTTTTTGTCCACTTGACCTATCTCTTTGTGTTAATGGGGTGTTGACATCCCCTGTTATAATAATATTATTAATTATTTGGGTTCTCATGTCTGTTAAGATTTGTCTTTTATAGTTTGGAGCTCTGATATTGATGCATACATGTTTATGATTGTTATATCTTCCTCTTGCAGTTCTCACCTAACAAATATGTAGTGACCTTCTTTATCTATTTTGGTTGTTCTTGGATTGAAGTTTACATTGTCTGCAAACAGAGTAGCTACACCTGCCTTTTTCTGGGTTCCTTTGAATGGAGAATTGTTTTCAATCCTTTGACTTTCAGTCTACGGATTTCCTTTTGTTTAAAATGTGTTTCCTGTATACAGCATATTGTGGGACTTTGTTTCTTAATCCACTTGCGGCCTGTTTCTTTTGACTGGTGAATTGAAGTCATTTACATTTATGGTTACACCTGATATGTGTTGGCTTATCACTGTTTTTTTTTTTTTATCTGCTGTTGGTTTCCTACTTTTCTACCTGTTTAATTGCTTGCTGTCCTTGAAGGTTTCTTTCTCTTGTTGGTCTTGAAATTGTGGTCATTTTTTCTCTGTCTAGAATATCTTCTAGTACTCTTGTAAGGATGGTTTGGCACTCGAAGTTCCTCAGTTGTTCTTTGCCATGGAAATATTTCACGACTCCATTGAATTTGAAGGATAGTTTGGCAGGGTACATCAGTCTTGGTTGGAAGCTGTTCTGTCTTAGAATCTGTAATACTTCACTCCAAGCTCTTCTCGATTGGATGGTTTGTGCTGAGAAGTCTGCCATGATTCTGATGGGCTTTCCCTTAAAGGTCATCTGTTTCTTTTCTCTAGCAGCTTTTCATTTTCTGTTATTTTGCTGGAGATCTGGGATCTTGATTATTATACATCTGAGTGTAGTTTTACTTTGGTTCTGACCAGCTGGAGTTCTATATGCCTCATTTACCTGTATATCAGTTTGTGTTTCCATGCTTGGGAAATTTTCTTATATTATTTCTGCAAATATTCCTTTTATGTCCTTTGTGTGGCCTCCTGCTGTTTCATTGACTCCTATTAGTTGTGCATGATTGCTCTTAACCTCATCTTGCAGCTGTTGAATTGATTTTTCCTGGATCCTTGTTGATTTTAAGAACTCCATTCTTTCATGATCACTGGCTGCCATGCTGTTTTCAAAACCTGAAATTCTATCTTCAGCTTCATTCAAGCAGTTTTGGCAGCTTTCAGTGGAATCTTTGATTTCCTGGATGTCTCTTTGAATCTGCTTCATATGTTCTCATTCATTCTTATATTGTTCATGTAACGTTTCCATCTGTTGCCTATGTTCATTTATTTTTTATACATTTCTTATTTAGATGTGCTGAGCAATTCTTTCATTATTATTGTCATTTCATTTTTTTGCCTGAGAGATTATTTCTGATCTGATCTCTTCTATGGCCTGATAGAGTTATTTCTTTACTTACATTGCTATCATTTCAACAATTTCAGGTGTGTGTCTACCAAGATCTCCTATGTCGATGTCTACTGGACTTGTTCTGAGTGGGGTGGAGTTCTGAGACTGCACTTTAGTCCTTTGTCTTGTCATGTTTGATGCCAGAGGCAGAATGATCAGTCTCCTTCTTCCCTGACAGCTCAGCAACAGTTGCTAGTGTCCCTAATTTTCCTGGTGGTCAGGCTTGCCTCTCAGTTTCCACTGAGATGTGCTACTTAGTCTGGAGTCTTCTGGCAGATGATGAAGTGTACCTAGTTCTCCCAGGTCTCACATGCAGACTGTGATGTCACTCAATGGCAGACCTTCTGATCCAGTGTCCCCTGACAGCTCAGGGCATGTGTATGACTCAGAAGAGGGCTACACCCATGGTGCAATCATGGACCATTGGTCCTGTGTCCCCAGTCAGTTCAGGGTACTGGAAGAACCCGACATGAATTGCAGGGTCCGCTGTTCATGGACCACCTGATTCTGAATCTCCAAGCAGCTCAGGGGGTGCTCAGGAGCCAGGCATGGGATGCACTGGTAGTGATCAAAGACCACCTGTGTCTGTGACCTCCAGGAGGTCAGGGTACAAGTAAAGCCCAGATGCGATGTGTGGTGCTAGCAGTTTGTGGACTGCCTGCTCTAGAACCCAGGTGGCACAAGGCACATGCAGTGAGAGCCCAAACACAAACCCTTGTGTTAACAGTTCATTGGCCTTCTGAGTGAAGATCTTCTGTCTGCACCAGACACACGGAGGGCAGACTGGTTTATCTTCTTGATTTCAGTTTTTTCTGTTAATCTGAAGCAAATTTAATCCAAATGAATGTAGCAGTGTTTGGATCTTTGGTTTTTTTTTTGTTTTGTTTTGTTTTTAGTTTTAATGTTTTCTAGCATGGATAAAAAAGATGCGGTATTTTCATATAATGGAATTTTACTCAGCTATAAAGAAAGATAAACTCAACACTTTCATAGATAAATGGACACAACTAGTGGCTATGTTCATAAGTGAAATAAATCAGACCCACATGTGTAAACACCATAATTGTCTCACTAGTGTTATAACCTGAAAGAGTGAATAAAATCTTGGAAGTGCAATAGATATTGTGAAAGGGAAGGAAACTGCTCAAAAGGAAAGAACAACTGGAATGAGGGAAAAGTGAAAAAAAAAGAAAGAAGGGGAAAATATGTATATATGTATACCCAAGATAGCTAAGATCATTGTATCACTGATTTCTGGTGCTTTATTGAAAGGAACAGTTAATGTTTAATTATATGATCGATCTTACCTGCCTATATTTGTTTACCCGAGTAACCAATTTGAAGATATTGATATGTAATATAATAACCATTGTTAGTTTCCTATCACCTTGTCTGAAATTCTCTTTTGCTTGTATTGTTTTTGTGTTATTTTGTAAATGTATGTGTGTTTGTTAATATGTTTTTATTCTTCTATCTTTAAAATTAAAAAGAGGCTTTTTAAAATCTTTTTGAGACAGGGTCACACTATTCAGTTTAGACTTCCCTTGAGCTCACTTTGTAGCCCAGGCTTGTCTCAAACTTGCAACAATCTTCCTGCCTGAGTCTCCCAAGTACTGGGATTACATGCATGTACCACCATGCCTGGCATGATCCTATTTAAATTAAGAGGAAAGATCATAATGTTTTCATGCAGTACATATCTGGTTTTAAAAATAACAACTGTGACAAAAAGCACATAAACTAAGGAATATTGTACTCATGGTCCAAATAAAACATCAATATTTTGTGTTGTACATAATCAGAGAAATAGCTCACTTTTTGAAATATTGTAATAGCAGAATCAGGCGAGCTGTGACCTACTGACAGCACAGCTCCAAGCCAAACACTGCCAAGAGAACCAGGTACTTCCCATGTACTTCCTGGAGGAAAGGTGGGTGACCTATGACCCCACCACCATTACAGTCTCAGTCTCTGCCCTCCATCCACCCAGCAGACAGGAGATCCTCACTCAGAAAGCACACAAACTGCTCTCACCAGATTCTCATGTGGGCCCTTTCTGCATGTGTCCAGCACAGAGTGAGGTTCTAGAGCAGGCATCCCAACGAGCTGATTGAACCATGGTTTGGGTTTGGGCTTTGCTTGTGCCCCAGCCTCCTGAAGGTCACAGGATCAGGCAGTCTGTGTCTGCTGTCCATGCAGCCTGCGACTGGCTCCTCTGTGCATCCTGAACTGACTGGAGACACAGAATCAGGTGAGCTGGGATCCACTGACAGCCTGGTTCCCAGCTGAACACGGCCTAGAGAACTAGGTACTTCCCATCTACTTCCTGGGCCAGAGCAGGAGACCAGTGACCCTGCTGCAATTACAGTCTGTGTCTCCACCTTCCATGCACTTGGTGCAGACTGGAGATCATCACTCAGAAGGGCCACAAACTGCTCTCGCTGGGATTCACATGTGGGCCCTCTCTGCACATGCCCAGTGTCGAGTGAGGTACTGGAGGGGGCACTCCACAAGCTGCGAGCACCACAGTTCGGGTTTGGGCTTTGCTTGTAACCCTACCTCCGGGAGATCACAGACACAGGCAGTCTGTGATCTCTGTCTGTGCAGCCCATATCTAGCTCCTGTGCACATCCTGAACTGCCTGGAGACATGGAATCAGGTGGTCCACAAACTGTTGATGCTGCAGTTTGTGTCTTGGTTTGCCTGTACCCTGAACTTCCTGGGACACAGGTCCACCAGACTGGAACTGCACCATCAGTGCAACCCAATTTTGGGTCATATAAATACCTTGAACTGTGAGGGGATGCTAAATCAGATGGACTGCCATCAGCTGAAATCACAGTCCACATCTGAGACCTGGAAGAACTGGTACACTTCACCATCTGCCAGGAAACCCCAGACTAAGCAGTGCATCTCATTGGACACTGAGGGGCAAGCCTGACCACAAGGAAAACTAGGGACACTAGAAGCCTTTGCTTAGCTGCTAAGGTAGAGGGAGACTGAGATTTCTGCACCTGGTATCAAACACGACAAGATGAAGCACTAAAACACAGTCTCAGAACTCCACCCCACTCAGAACAAGTCAAAGAGACATAGACATAGGAGAACTTGGTAAACACACACCTGAAGTTGCTGAAATGATTGCAGTGGAAGTAAAGAAACAACCCCATCAGGCCATAGAAGGAATCAGATCAGAAATAATCTGTCAGGCAAAAAATGAAATGACAATAATAATGAAAGGATCTGAATAATAATAATGAAAGGGTTTGAATAATAATAATGAAAGAACTGCTCAACACATCTAAAGAAGAACCATATAAGAAAATAGAAGAACATAGGCAATGTACAGAAATGTTACATGAAAAACATAGAAAAGACTGAGAATGCACAAATCAGATTCAAAGAGACTTCCAGGAAATCAAAGCTTCCATTGAGGGGGCTGGGGATTTAGCTCAGTGGCACAGCACTTGCCTGGCAAGCACAAGATTGTGAGTTCACTTCCTGGTATAGGGGAGGTGGGGGAAAGCTTCCATTGAAAGCTGCCAAAACCCTTGAATGAAGCCAAAGATAGAATTTCAGATTTTGAAGACAGCATGGCAGCTAGCGATTGTGAAAGAAAGGATCTCTTAAAATCAACAAGGATCAATGAAAAATCAATGCCACAGCTGCAAGACGAGGCAAGGAGGAATAATGTATGACTAATAGGAATCAATGAAACAGCAGGAGGCAAAACAAACGACATAAAAAGAATATTTGCAGAAATAATAGAAGAAAATTTCCCAGGCATGGAAATACAAACTGATATACAGGTAAATGAGGCATACAGAGCTCCAACTAGTCAGAACCAAAGTAAAACTACACCAAGACATATAATAATCAAGATCACAGATATCCACCAAAAGAACAGAATATTATAAGTTGCTAGAGAAAAGAAACAGATCACCTATAAAGGAAACCCTATTAGAATCACAGCAGACTTCTCAACACAAACCATGTAATCAAGAAGAGCTTGGAGCAAAGTATTACATATCCTGAGAAAAAAACAGCTTCCAACCAAGATTAATGAATCATACAAAACTATCATTCAAATTTAATGGAGAAATAAAGTATTTCCACAACAAAGAACAAATGAAGAGCATCATGAGCACCAAACCATCCTTACAAAGAGTACTAAAAGATATTCTAGGTAGAGAAAAAAATAATCACAATTTCAGGAACAACAATAGAAAGGAACCCTGAAGCAGAGCAAGCAATTAAATATGTACAGAAAGTACAAAACTAACAGCAAGTAAATAACATGAAAATGATAAGCAACCACATATCAGTTGTAACCCTTAATGTAACTGGCCTCAATTTACCAGTCAAAAGAAACAGATTGGCAGAGTAGATTAAGAAACAAAATCCCACAATATGCTGTATAGAGGAAACATATTTTACTCAAAAGGAAATTCATGGACTAAAAGTCAAAGGATGGAAAACAATTCTCCATGCAACAGGAACAGCAGAAAAAAGCAGGAGTAGCTACTATGTTTGCAGACAATGCAAACTTCAAACTAAAAACAATGAAAAGAGGTAAAGAAGGTAACTACATACTTGTTAGGGGGAAACTGCAAGAGGAAGAAATAACAATCATAAACATGTATGCACCAAATGTCAGAGCTCCAAACTATATAAGACAAATCTTAACAGACATAAAAAACCACATAATTAATAGCACTATTGTAATAGTGGACCAAAATACCCCTTTGACACAAAGAGATAGGTCAACTAGGCAAAAAATCAGCAAAGAAATAACAGATCTGAACCAAATCTGTGAACAAATGGACTTAATAAATGTATACAAAGTGCTCCACCACACAACCTCAGAAAACACTCTTCTCAGCTGCACATGGGATGTTCTCTAAAATCGACCACATTCTATAACACACAGCATACCTATCCTAAATGTAAAAGAACTGAAACTATCCCATGCATATTATCTAACCACAGTGCAATGAAATTGGAAATTAATGACAAAAGGAACTCCAAAAAAATCCATACACACTTGGAAATTAAACATCAACTTCCTGAACAAATAATAGGCCACAGTAGACATTAAACAAGAAATTTAAAAATACCTACAAACAAACCTAAATGTCAACACAACTTACCAGAATCTGTGGGGTGCAATGAAAGGAGTCCTCAGAGGGAAATTTATAGCAGTGAACTCACACATAAGGAAAACAGAGAGAGAACAAATATAAAGCTGCACCTCAAAACTTTAAGGAAAAGAACAAGTCAAGCCCAAAGCCCAAAGAAGGTAGGAAATTATAAAGATCAGGACAAAAATTAATGCAATTGAGATGAAGAAAACATGACAAAAACTTAATGAATCAAAGAGTTGGTTCTTTCAAAGAACAAATAAAATTGATAAACCCCTAGCCAACCTTACCAAAAAGGAAAAGAAAAAATCAAACTCATGCATTAAGGAATGAAAAGGATGAAATCACTACATGTCCTACAGAAATTCAAAAGATAATTAACACCTACTTTGAAACTCCTTACTCCCATAGGACAGAAAACTCAGAAGGAAGGGACAGATTTCCAGATATGTACAAATTACCAAAGTTGAATCAAGAAGATAAAAATCCTAATAACACAATATCAATTAATGAGATTGAAAATGTGCTTAAAAACCTACTGACAAAGAAAAGCCCAGGTCCTGACAGATTCTTAGCAGAACTTTACAAGAAATTCAGAGAAGAGTTAATAGCAACACTCCTGAAACTCTTCAATGAAATTGAAAAGGAAGGAATTCCCTCCAACTCATTTCTGGAGGTAAATATTATACTGATACCAAAACCTGAGAAAGACCCAATCAAGAAAGAGAACTACCAACCAATAGCCCTAATGAATATAGATGCAAAAATACGCAGTAAAATACTTGCAAATAGAATGCAGCAAATCAAGTAAATCATACACCATGACCAAGTTGCACTCTCTTTAGCAGTGCAGGGATGGTTTGATATTTGCAAATCAACAAATAATACACCATGTCGATACAGCCAAAGACAAAAACCACATGATCATCTCAATAGATGCAGAAAAATCTTCTGACAAAGTCCAACATGCATTCATAATAAAAACTCTACAGAAAATAGGAATAGATGGTCTTTACCTCAACCTGATCAAAGCCACCTATGAAAAACCAACAGCCAACATCATACTAAATGGACAAAAACTGAAAGCTTTCCCTTTAAAATCAGGAACGAGACAAGGATATCCACTGTCATCACTCCTACTCACCATACTTCTGGAAGAATTAGCCAGAGGAATCAGACAAGACACAGAAATAAAAGGAATAAGGATAGGAAAACAAGAACTAAAATTATCACTATTTACAGATGACATCACACTTTACATGGAAGACCCCAAAACTTCCACAAGAAGACTCCTTGAATTAATCAACAAATTAAGTAGTGTAGCTGGATAAAAAGTCAACACCCAAATATTAATAGCATTCCTATACACAAACAACAAACAGACTGACAGAGACATTAAGGAAACCAATAGCAAACCATATTAAGATATTAAGGAAACCAATGCTATTAAGGAAACCAGTAGCAAACATAGTAGCTACACCTGCTTTTTTCTGTTGTTCCTGTTGCACAGAGAATTGTTTTCCATCTTTTCACTTTCAGTCCATGGATTTCCTCTTGAGTAAAATATGTTTCCTCTAACAGACTGACAGGGATATTAAGGAAACCAAAACAGACTGACAGAGATATTAAGGAAACCAATAGCATACCAATAGCATCCAAGAAATTGAAATATTTAGGAATCAATCTAACAAAAGAAGTAAAAGATCTATTCAATGAAAACTACAGTATTCTGAAAAAAGAGATCAAAGAGGATTTCAGCAAATGGAAAAAGATTCCTTGCTCATGGATAGGAAAACCAACACTGTGAAAATGGCCATACTCCCAAAATTGTTGTAGAGATTCAATGCAATTCCCATTAAACTACCATTAGCATACCTCACAGATCTCGAGAAAACATTTCTAAAGTTCACCTGGAGCCAGAGAGATCCAGAATAGCAAGAGCAATCCTGGGCAACAAGGACAAGTCAGGTGGAATCACAATCCCTGACCTGATTTTATATTACAAAGCTACTGTAATAAAGTCAGCCTGGTACTGGCAAAAAAACAAACCTTATGATCAGTGGAACAGACTGGAAGAAGTAGTCAAACCACAAATACATTCAGCCACCTCATCATTAACAGAGGGGCCAAACAAGCTCACTGGAAGAATGATAGCCTCTTTCAAAAATGGTGCTGAAAAAATTGGCTTGCCACCTGCCAAAGACTGAAAATAGACCCAAGCCTATCATCATGCACCAAACTCAACTCAAAATGCATCACAATCTCAATATTATTTTTTTATTTTAAAAATATAAGGAGGAAAACATTAACAGACAGAAAACCTTTTACAAAACAGCAAAAGACCAGTACAGACAACACGCAGTTACAAAAAAAAGTGGTAGGAATTTAATAATGCTTATTGTATTACATATTGATATTTTCAAAGTGGTTACTCATGAAAACAGATAGAAACATGCAATATTGATCAATCAAGGACTCATTGACAGTTTCTTTCAGCAAAGAAATACAAGACAGTAGAACAACTATGTTAACTATCCTGTATATACATACATACAAAATTTCTCCTTCTTTCCCTTCTCTTTTCTCAAATCCCAGTTGCCCTTTACCCTTGAGTGTTTCCCTATCATTTCACAATGTCTATCATACCTCCTAGTTTAAATTAACTCTTTCAAGTTTTACACTAGTGACAAAATGCGGTGCTTGCACATGTATGTTTGATTTATTTCACTTATGAGTATGGTCTCTAGTTGTGTCCATTTACCTATAAAGTCTTTGAGTTTATCTTTCTTTATAGCTGAGTAATATTCCATTCTATAAAAGTACCACAATTTTCTTATCCAATCCTCGGTGGATGGACATTTGGGTTGCTTCCACAATTTAGCAATTAACAAATTGTGCTGCTATGAACATAGGTGCACATATATCACTGTGATATGATGTTTTCAGATTTTCTGGGAAAATACCCAGGAAGAGGATAGCTGGGTTGAGTGGAACCTCTAGATCTAGTTTTCTGAGGACTCTCCAAACTGATTTCCACAGTGGTTTCACCAGTCTGCATTCCCACCAGCAGTGGAGAAGGGTTCCT
>NW_004955530.1:159961-161596 GCF_000276665.1 Chinchilla lanigera | reverse complement strand
TATGTCTTCAAGGTTTTTACCTACATTCTCTTCTAATAAGTTTAGTGTTTCTGTTTTAATATTGAGATCTATGATCCATTTTGACTTGAGTTTGGTGCATGGTGATAGACTTGGGTCTATTTTCAGTCTTTGGCAGGTAGCAAGCCAATTTTTCCAGCACCATTTATTAAAGAGGCTATCGTTCTTCCAGTGAGTTTGTTTGGACCCTTTATCAAAGATTAGGTTGCTGAGTGTGTTTTTGGTGGTGACTGTTTCTTCCAGTCTGTTCCACTGATCCTCAGGTCTGTCTTTTGGCCAGTACTAGGTTGATTTTATGATAGTAGCTTTGTAGTATAATTTCAGGTCAGGGATTGTGATTCCACCAGACTGTCCTTGTTGCCCAGGACTGGTTTTGCTATTCTAGGTCTCTTCTGGTTCCAGATGAATTTAAGGCATGTTTTCTTGAGAACAGATCTCAATATTAAAACAGAAACACTAAATCTATTGGAAGAGAAAGTAGATAAACATCTTGAAGACATAGCGGTAGGCAGAGAGTTCATGAACAAAAATAAAACCACACAAGAAATAGTACAAAAATCAACAACTGGGATGTAATCCTACTGAAAACGTTTCTGCACATCTAAAGAAATCACCAGCAGAGTAAAAAGAAAACCCACAAATTGGGAAAATATTTTAGTTGATTGTCCCTTGGACAAAGGGCTTCTATCTAGAATATATAAATAGTTTAAAAATTATGTACATCCACAAATTCAAAGACTGAATTCCAAAATGGGCATCTGAAAGGAGCACACACTTTCAGATAAAGAAATACAAATGGCAAATTAATACATGAGAAATGTTCAACATCATTAGTCATTGAAGAAATGCAAATTAAAACAACACTGAGGTTTCATCTTACCCCAGTAAGAATGGCTAGCATTAAGAAATCAATGAATAAAAAATGCTGGCAAGGCTGTGGAGAAATAAGAACTGGTGGGAGAATACTACTGGTGGGAATGCAGACTGGTGAAACCATTGTGGAAATCATTTTAGTGATTCCTCAGTAAAGTAGGTCTAGAGGTCCCATTCAACACAGCTATTCCCCTTCTGGGTATTTTCTCAGAAGACCTGAAAACATCATATCACAGTGATATATGTGCACCCATGTTTATAGTAGTGCAATTTGTAATAGCTAAATCATGGAAGCAACCCAAATGTCCATCCAGTGAAAATCGCATAAAAAATTGTGGCATTTTTATATAATGGAATATTACTCAGGTATAAAGAAAGATAAACTCGAGCCTTTTATAGGTAAATGCTCACAACTAGAGATCATACTAATAATGAGATAAATCAGACCTGCATGTGTAAACAATGTATTGTCTTACCAATGTAATCACCTGAAAGAGTGAATAAAAATTAGGAGGTAATTCTCCAGTCAAAAGAAACAGACTAGCAGAGTGGATTGAAAAACAAAATTCAACAATATGCTGTATACAGGAAACACATTTCACTGAAAAGGAAATCCACAGACTAAAAGTCAAAGGTTGGAAAACAATCCTCCATGCAACAGGAACCCAGAAAAAAGCAGGGGTAGCTCTTCTGTTTGCAGACCATGCAAACTTCAAACCAACAACAATTAAAAGAGATAAAGAA
>NW_004955530.1:72802-149724 GCF_000276665.1 Chinchilla lanigera | reverse complement strand
AGGGCCTGCTCGCCCCGCCCCCATTGCTAATTTCTTATCACTTTGTATATAATTCAGTATTGCTTTTACTCTTCTTATTCTATTTGGTAAATGGATATGTTTGTTAATATGTTTTAATTCTTTTATTTTTAAAATAAATTGTAAAATATAAATGAGCAATATAGGAAAGAATTAGAATGCATAAAACAGACACAAAGAGATATACAAGAAACTGAAAATTCCACTGAACACTGGCAAAACTCTTTGAAGGAAACTGGAGATAGACTTTCAACCTTGAAGAGAGCATTGCAGCTAATCATGAAAGGAAACATCTCTGAAAAATAACAAGTAAATAACCAGGAAATAACAATTCAACTGCTGCAAGACAAGGCAAAGAAACTTAGTGTAAGATTAATATGTATCAATGAACAGCAGGAGTCAACACAAATGACATAAAAAGAATATTTGCCGAAGTAAGAGCAGAATATTTCCCAAGAATGGAAAAAGAATATGACATACAGTTCAGTGAGGCATATAGAATTCCAATTAATCATAACCAAAATAAATTTACACCCAGACACAAAGTAATCAAGACCCCAGAAATTCAGAGAACAGACTATTCAAATCTCTTAGAGAAAAGAAACAGATCACATAGAAAGGAAAGCCCATCAGAATCACAACACATTTATAAACAAAACCATCAACTGAAGAAGAGCTTGGAGTGAAGTATTTCAGATCCTGAAAGAAAACAACTTCCAACCTAGACTGATGTACCCTACAAAACTCTCTTTCGGGGGCTGGGGATTTAGCTCAGGGGGGCTGGGGATTTAGCTCAGCGGCAAAGCGCCTGCCTGGCAAGCGCAAGGTCGTGAGTTCGGTTCCCAGTACCGGAGAAAAACCAAAAAAAAAAAAAAACTCTCTTTCAAAATTGATGGAGAAATAAGATACTTCCATGACAAAGAACAACTAAAGAAATTCATGCCTGCCAAATCAACCTTATAGAGTAGTGTAGGGCATTCTACAAAGAGATAAAAATGACCACAACTTCAAGAACATCAATACAAAGGAATCAACAAGTAGGGCAAGCAATTAAATAGGGGCAAAAGTAGGAAATCAACAGCAGGAGAAATAACATGATAACAATAAGCCAACACAAATCAGTTATAACCTTCCATGTAAATGCCTTCAATTTAAAAATCTAAGAAGCAGACTGGAAGAGTGGATTAGGAAAGAAAATCCAACAATATGCTTTATACAAGAAACACATTTAATTCAAAAGGAAATTCACATACTAAAAGAAAAAGGATGGAAAAAAAAATACTCCATGAAACAGGAACATAGAAAAAAAGCAGGAGAAGCTATTCTCTTTGAAGACAATGTGAAATTTAAGCCAAGAATGATCAAAAGAGATAAATGAGGTCACTACATACTGCTTAGGGGGAAAACTGCAAGGGAAAGAGATAAAAATCATAAATGTATACGCACCAAATACGGAAGCACCCAGATATATGAGAAAAATATTAACACACATGAAAAATCAAACAAGCAATGACACAATTGTAATGGGGGATACTAACAACTATTATCACAAAAAGATAGATCAATTAGGCAAAAAATCAGCAAGGAAATAACAGAGTTAAACCAAATTTGTAAACAAATGGACATAGTAGACCTTTACAGAGTGTTCCACTCAGCAACATCAGAATACAAATTCTGCTCAGCTGCACATGGCATGTTCTCTAAAATAAATCACATACTACTCCATAGAACATGCTTAAGTAAATGCAAAAGAATTGAAATTATCCAATGCATATTATCTGACCATAGTGCAATGAAATTAGAAATTACTGAAAAAGAAATCACAAAAAGTCCATAAACACATGGAAATTAAACAAGAACCTCTTGAAGCAATGGGTAACAGATGAAATTAAAGAAGAAACTAAACAATACTTACAATCACAAATAAATACAGATACAACTTACTGGAACCTGTAGGATGCAAAGAGAGCAGTCCTCAGAGAAAAATTTATAGCAGTGAATTCCCACATCAATAAAACAGAACAAGCACAAATAAACAAACTTATGCTGTATCTCAAGCTTCTAGAAAAAGAAGAACAAGTGAAACCCAAGCCCAAAGAATGCAGGAAATTATAAAAATCACAGCAGAAATTAATGCAATGGAAACTAAGGAAACAATACAAAGAATTAATGAATCAAACAGTTTGTTCTTTGAAAGAATAAATAAAATTGATAAATCCCTAGCCAACCTTATCAAAAAATAGAAAGTAAAAGTTCAAATTCGTGCAATAAGGAATAAAAAGGGTGAAATCACTATAGGTCCAATAGAAATTCAGAAGATCATCAATACCTACTTCCTAAATCTTTACCCTCAGAGAATGGAGAAGAGGAGAAATGAGCAGATGTTTAGATACATATGAATTACCACAGCTGAATCAAGGATATATAAAAATTCTGAATAGCCAAATATCAGTCAATGAAATTGAAAATGTAATTAAAAACTAAACAACAAAGAAAATCCCAGATCCTGATGGATGCACAGCTGAATTCTACAAGAAATTTACAGAAGATTTAATGCCAATTCCTGTCAAAATCTTTATTTCTTTTTTTTTTTTCTGGAAATTGAATTCATGAACTCATGCTTGCCAGGCAGATGCTGTGCCACTGAGCTGAATCCTAAACGATTCAAAATTTTTAATGAATTGGAAAGGGAAGCAATTCTCCCTAACTCATTCATGGAGATAAATATTAGCCTAATACCAAAACAAAAAAAAAGACTCAACCATAAAAGAGAACAGGGCAATCTCTCCAATGAACATAGATTAAAAAATCCTCAATAAACACTGGTAAGCAGAATGCAGCAAATCATAAAGAAGATTATACACCATGACCAAGAGGTATTCATCCCAAGAATGCATGAATGGTGCAATACACAGAAATCAATAAATGTAATATGTTGCATCAACATAGTCAAAGACAAAAACCACATAATCATATCAATAGGTGCAGAAAAGGCTTTTGATGGAGTTTGACACACATTCATGATAAGAACCTTACAGAAAATCTAAGTAGATGCTCTTTACCTCAATCTGAACAAGACATCTATGAGAAACCAACAGCCAACATCATATTAAATGGAAAAAAACTAAAGCTTTCACTTTAAAATGAGGAGCAAGACAAGGATGTCCACTGTCACTACTCTTATTTAATATAGTTTTGGAAACATTAGCCAGAGCAATTAGACAAGAGAGAAATAAAAGGAATAAAGATAGGAAAGGAAGAACTGAAATTATCCTTATTTGCAGATGACATGATACTTTACATGGAAGACCACTCCACCAAAAGACTTGTAGATTTAAAAATCAATTTAGTAGCATAGCTGGATGCAATATCAACACTCAAAAATCACTAGCATGCTATTCAAAAGCAATAAACACACTGAGAGAGAAATTAGGGAAACCACACCTTTCACAATAGCATCCAAGAAAATTGAAATACCTGGCAACCAATCTAACAAAAGAAGTAAAAGATCTATACAGGGAAAACTACAGTACTCTGAAAAAGGAGATCAAGGAGGATTTCAGAAAATGGAAAGATATTCCTTGCTCATGGGTAGGAAGGACCAACATTGTGAAAATGGCCATATTTCCAAAATTGTTATACAGATTCAATGCAATCTCAATCAAAATACCATTAGTATACCTCACAGATCTAGAGAAAATATTCCTAAAATTCATCTGAATCCAGAAGAGACCCAGAATAGCAAAAACAATCTTGTTCAACCCAGGCAAGGCAGGAGGCATCACAATCCGTGACTTGAAATTATGCTACAAAGCTACTGTGACAAAATCAGCATGGTACTGGCAGAAAAACAGACCAGAAGATCAATGGAACAGACTAGAAGATGCAGACACAACTACAAACACATTCAGCCACCTTATCTTTGACAAAGGGACCAAACATGTGCCCTGGAAGAAAGATAGACTCTTTAACAAATGGTGCTGCAAACACTAGCTTTTAACATGCAGAAGACTAAAATTAGACCCATATCTATCACCATGCACTGAAATAAAATCAAAATGGACCAAAGATCTAAATATTAAGATAGAAACACTAAATTTACTGGAGAAGAAAGTAGGTATGTCCCATGATGGTGGCAGGAGGTGAGGCACTGAGTCCAGCCTCTCTCAGCAGTCCATGGAGCACACCTGGCCTTCGCAGGAGGTCAGACACTTTTGGCAATGGCAATGGGAGGTGGAGCTCTTAGGCTAGCCTCTCCCAGTGACCCTAGGAGCAGATTTGTCTTTCCTGGGAGGTCAGATGTGTCCTGGTATGATGTTTTTAATTCTTCTGGGAAAATACCCTGAGGGGCATAGCTGGGTCCAATGGTACTTCTAATCTTAGTTTTTTGAGGAATCTCCATACTGAGTTCCATAGTAGTTGCACCAGTCTATATCTCTACCAACAGTGAAAAAATGTGTCTTTTTCCCTCAGCCTCTCCAGCACTTGTTACTCAGTAATTTCTTAATGATAGCCATTCTTACTGTGATGAGATGGAATCTCAGTGTTGGTTAAATTTGCACTTCTTGAATGACCAGTGATGTACATTTTTTCATATATTTTTTGCTATTTTTATTTCTTCATCTGAAAACTGTGTGTTCATCTCAGATGCCCATTTTAGGACTAGGTCTTTGAATTTTGGGGCTCTGATATTTTTCAATTCTTTATATGTTCTAGATAGAATTCCTTTGTCTGAGGGACAATTGGCTAAAATTTTTCCCACTCTGTGGCTTTTCACTCTGTTGGTGATTTCTTTTGTTGTGCAAAAGCTTTTTAATAAGATAAGATTGTAATTGTTGATTCTTTGAAATGTTTCTTACGCTGTTTGGGTTTTGTTCATGAAGTCTCTGCCTACCCATATATCTTCAATATTTTTACCTACTTTCTCTTCAGTACACTTAGTATTTCTGTTTTAATATTTAGATCTTTGATCCACTTCGACTTTAGTTTACTGCAAGATGATAGACATGTGTCTAGTTTTAGTCTTTGACATGTAGAGAGCCATTTTCCCAGCACCATTTATTAAAGAGGCTGTTTTTCTTCCAGTGTACTGTTTGTTCCCATTGTCAAAGATAAGGTGGCTGAATGTCTTTATAGTTGTGTCTGCAACTTCTAGATTTAATAATTAAATTCAGTTGTATAGCTGGATACAAAGACAACATTCAAAACTCAATAGCAAAAAAAAAAAAAAAAAAACCCACAAAACTCAATAGCCTTACTGTACACAAATAACAAACTCACTGACAGAGAAATTATAGAATCAATACCTTTCAAAATAACATCCAAAAGATGAAATACCTAAGAATCAGTCCAGCAAAGGAAGAAAAAGACCTCTACATTGAAAATAAAGGTATTCTGAAAAAGGAGATTGAAGAAGATATCAGAAAATGGAAAGATATCTCTTGGTTTTAGGAAGAAGCAATGTAGTGAAAATGGGCATTCTTCCTAAGTTGTTACACATATTTAATGCAATTCTAATCAAAATAACAAAAACATACCTCAGAGAATTAGAGAAACCATTTCTAAAATTCATTTGGGACCAGAAGAGACCTAGAATAGCAAAAGAAATTCTGGGCAAAAAAAGGCAAGGCAGGAAGCATCACAATCCCTCACCTGAAATTATATTGCAAAGCTACTGTGATTAAAACAGAATGATATTGACAAAAAACAGACCTGAGGATCAGTGGGACAGATTAGAAGATCCAAAAGTAACTCCAAACATGCTCAGCCATCTCACCTTCAACTAAGGAGGCAAACTCCTCTACTGGAAGAAAGAAAGCCTCTTTAATAAATGGTATTAAAACTAAATCTGCTGAAAGTTAGAATAGTTAGAACACTTGAAGACACTGGTGTAGAGAAATACTTCATGAACAAAACCTGATAGCACAGGGAATATTGCAAAGAACCGACAACTGGGATCTCATCTAATCAAGAAGCTTGGCATAGCAAAATAAATCACCAACAGAGTGAAGATACAACCTATAGAATGGGAAAAATTTTTTGCCCATTTTTTCTTAGACAAAGGACTAATATTTAAAAATATAAAGCACTCAATAAAATCAGATCCCCCCAAATTTAAAGACCCAATCCAGAAGTGGGCATCTGAAATAAATACACACTTCTTAGATGAATAGGTAGATGTGCCAGATAAATATACAAAAGATAGTCAACATCACTGATCATTTGAGAGATGTAAATTAAAACACCAAAAATCCATCCCACTCCAGAAAGAGTGGCTAGCATCAAGAAATAAACCAATAATAAAGGCTGGAGGGGTGCAGGATAAAAGGAACCCTTCTCCACTATTGGTGGATTTGTAGACTGGCACAACCACTGTGGAAATCAGTGTGGAGTTTCCCAAAAAAACTAAAACTAGAGGGCAGGGTTGCACTTGCGTGTAATCCTGGTACTCAAGAGGCTGAGGCAGAAGGATCACCATGAGTTCAAAGCCAGCTTGGGCTACATAGTGACTTTAAAGCCAGCCTGAACAACATAGCAAGACCCTGTCTACAAACAAACAAACAAACAAACAAACAAAAAATCCAAGAGGTCCCATTTGACTCAGCTATTCCTCTAATGGCTATCTTCCCAAAAGAATCAAAAGCATCATTCCACAGCAATATATGCACATCCTTGTATATGGCAGCACAGTTTGCAACAGGTAAATATTGGGAACAGCCCAAATGCCCATCAACTGATGTATGGAAAAAGATGTGGCTTTTTTATATAATGGAGTACTAGTCTGCCATAAGGACGAATAAGCTTGAGACACTTCTAGCTAAATGGATGCACCATGAGATTATACTCCTACCACACACATGTGTAAATACTGCATTGTTTCTCTGGTGTGAGAAACCAAAAGTATAAATAAGGACCAAAATGTATAATAGATATTGGAAAATGGGAAAAAATGTTCAAATGAGGGGAACAAGGGAGAGGGGAGAGGGAAAGGAAAGATGGAAAAGAAAGCAAAGAATAGAAGGAAAAAACAGGAACAAAGCTTTTGTGAGTAGGGAAGGAAGAAGAGCTTGTGAGGAGGGGCAGGGAATGGGAAAAAAAGAAGCAAGATATATAATGTACAGGCACAGATTCTCTATGATGAATGTTACCATTATGTATATCTAAAATATGCCAACAAAAAATCTCTTTATAATTTTTTTTAAAAATTGAGGACATGCAAAGTGAGATAAACCAGTGACAAAGAGACAACTACCTTATGACCTTATTTATAAGTGGAATCAAAAGAAGTGAAACCCACTGAAGCAGAGACCATGACGATAATTACTGGGGCTGGAGTGAAGGGTCATAGAACTTGATAAAGAGAAATAAAACTCCTAACCTGCTAGATGTCAGATGTGCAGTTTGTGGACCCACAACATCAAAGAATGTAGTCACAAACCAAAGGAATAAGTTAGTCCCTTAGAGAGGCATGCAGACTTGGTCATTACATCTTTGCCTTGAAGACTGGCCTTCAGATGTGCTGCCAGCCACAATTCTGATGTCTTTATTTTTTTGGTGACTTCCTTGAGAGCCCAGTTCCTCCCTGATTATGTATTATTTCTATCTATTTTAGCTGCCTATAATGAAATGTTATTTAAAGGTTACAGAATTTCAGTTAAACAGGAAGAATAAATTGGAGAGATCTATGGTACAACATGGTGAGTGTAGTTAATAACAGTGAATTGTTTTCTTGACATTTTCTAAGAGTAAATGTTAAATATTTTCATCACAAGAAAATGAGAGGAAAGGGAGGGAAGCAAGAGAGATTTACAAAGATAAAAATGAGATACCTGTACTATTTACTTTATTGTGATAAAGTTCCTTTCGAGAGAGTGCTTCTGAAAACAGAGGTGCAGGCCAATGACCTGCAGAATTCCAACACTTAAGCCAGAAAGAAGAAACTTAGATGTGGGATCATCTTTCAAGTTCAGACTGCTGGTTCTTCAGAGGATTGAGAAACATGACATGAATAGTGCTCACAGCTTTACCACAGGAAAGTCATCTGGGAATGTGAAGAGGGCTGTGTGAGGCACTCATGTTGCATACAGCAGAGGCTTGCCTGCCAGAATCTCCAGAAACAGGGTTACAGCAGCACTCCATATGGTACTAGGGACACACACAGCCAAATCAAACAAGCTCTCTTGCCCCTCTAGTGCTTACAGGGAGGAAGGGAAGGTATCAATAAAAATAAAACCAATAAAATACCCATGTAATTTTAGCCACTGATTGATATTGCTTCAACATAGGAAAAATCAATCTCCTGTAATCCCAGAATTCTGGAAGGCTGAGGTAGAGGACTATAAGCTTAAGCTCAGCCTGAGCAACTTTGAGATTTAGCAAAACCCTGTCTCAGAATTCTAAAAAAATGTTGGGGTTTAGGGTATCTGGGTGGGTGGTTCATTGTTAAGGACCTTGGTTCAATTCCTGGTACAACAAAAAAGAAACAAAAGGAAAAATCAATCAATACAATTCAGCATGGAGCTGGGGATATAGCTCAATGGCATAAGCGCCTGCCTGGCAAGTAGAGGTTGCAAGTTTGATTCCAGGTACTGAAAAAAAAAAAAATATATATATATATATATATATATGTATACATATATAACTCAGCATGTTAGTAAACTAAAGAGGAAAAATTGTCTGATTATCCTGGTAGTATAATGTAACAAAATCTAATATTTTTTGTGTTTTTAAATTTATATATGTTTATTTTATATAAAATTCACATATTTATATATTTAGACACACTAGACAAATACTCTGTCACTGGGCTCCATTCCTAGCTCTTTTCTTTTTTTTTTTTGGTACCGGGAATCAAACTCAGGACCTTGCACTTGCCAGGCAGGAGCTTATGCCACTGAGCTATATTCCTGGCCTGCTCTACTCATTTTGAGACAGGGTTTTGCTACATCTCCCAGGCTGGGCTCACATTTGCCACTGTCCTTCCTCAATCTCAGAGGGCTGGGATTACAACCCTGTGCCACTATGCCTGGCTCAATTTGTTCTCTTTTAACCAGTTAAATTTGTGTGTGGGGGGTTGTTTGTTTTGTTTGTGGTATGGGGGATTAAACCCAAGGCCTTTGTACTGAGCTATATCCCCATCCGTTTTCTTTCTTTTTTTCTTGCTTTCTTTTTCTTCCTTCTTTTGTTTTATTTTGTAAATTTTATTTTGATACAAGGTCTCACTAATCCACCCAGGTGGGACTCAAATATGTATTCTTTGTGCCTCAGTCTTTGCTGGAATTATAAGCATGATATACCACCATACCCAGATAAATTTGTGTCAATTTGATCTACAGCAATGTAAGGCTTAATGTAACACCTTTCCAATTAATGAACTCATTTATATTTCTTCACTCAAACCTATTTCTATTGTGTAAAGATATTTAGATGTGCACAAATGTTAGGCAAATAGCTAACTGAACACTGAAATTGGTGTGGAATATTTCCGGCACCCAGAAAATTTCTTCACATTCCTAACTCAGTATCTGCACCTGCAGTGATAGTAAGATTTTAAATTCTGTCATACTAGATTAATTTTGCTCATGCTTTAAAAGCATATGTATGAATCAACAGAATATAGACTCTTTTGTGTCTGGATATTAGTCCAAAATTAATGTCAGTAATTTGTAATATCCATCCACACTGTTTATGAACCCCATATCATTGTTATAATTATTCTAAATATGGCTTTACATGATTTTATTTATCTAATATGAAGATGGTGAGCATTTAGATGGTTCTCAAGTGTGAGCTATTCTAAGTAAGGCTGGTGAAATCATGTCTGCAAACAATTTGTCATTTCTCAATTTGTTACTGTGGAATTGATCTGTCATGAGGTAGGATATAATTTCATTCAGTCTAATGTTCAGCATATCTAACATCGGTCTTGCTCTTGTATATGAACATGAATGTTTATATGGAGGAGGATGTCACAGGAGAAAGAGATGCATTCCTTTAAACTATGACATGAAGGCAGGCAGGTTACTCCTTTAGGTACCCAAAGTGCCAAGATGGTTGATTTTGCAGAACTATCCATGACTGTCCAAGCCTTTTATCTTTATTTTTTCACACAGAGTCCCACTGTGTAGTTCAGCATGGCCTTAAACTCACTGTGCAGTCCAGGCTAGCCTCAAATGAGTATCTTTTCATACTTTTAATAGAACCAGGGATGCTTTTATTGTGATGAAGTCCAAGTTATCAATTTATTTCTTTTTGCTGTCTGAACTCTTCACTAAGCTGTATCTGAAAATTTTCTCCTGTTGTTTTTCTAAATGTTTAATTGTTTGATCAATCTTACATGCCTATATTTGTTTGTCTGAGTAACCAATTTGAACATCTCAATATGTAACACAGCTACCATTGTTAATTTCCTATCATCTTATCTGAAAATATGTATTGCTTGTATTATTTTTGTGATATTCTGTAAATGTCTGTGTGTTAATATGCTTTCTTTCTTTTATTTTTAAAATTAAAAAATAAAACCTTTTAAAAATGAAAAAATATAAATAAGTAAATAAAAGTTTCATAATTTAAAATTTTTACATTTATGTCTGATATCTCTTTTCAGGTGATATTTGAGTTTTGGTTAATGCTGTAGTTGTGATCTTAACTACATGCTGTGATTGAAGAAGAGGGCCTGGTGGGAGAGTTAGTCATTATGAGTGCCCTTGAAAACTAATGTGGAACTCTGGTCTCTTCCTCTTTTGCTTCAGGTTCTGACAGAAACAGGCTTCCTCTGCCAGGCATTTACAGCATAATATACAGTCTTACCACATACCCAAAAGGAAGGGAAGCAAACAGTCATGGACTGCACCTTCCAAAATCATGAGCCACTATGGAGATAACATACTTGGGGTTCATTCTTTTACCTAGAGATGTACATCTTTTCATCTGTAGATGCTTTAGCAGTATTTGTTGAGAAAACTATCCTTTCTTCACTGAATTGCTTTTGAATCTTTGTCAAAAACTAAAAGAGGAAATATTTGTAATGACATTTAATGAGGACTTGCAGCTGGAGTATGTAAAGAACTATTAAAACAACATTAAGCACAGCATGATGGCACATACTAGCACTTGGGAGGCTGAGGCAGGAGGATGGTGAGTTTGAGGACAGCCTGGGCAACATGAGGCACTGGCTCAAGAAAGGAAAGAAGAAAGGAAAGGAAAGGAAAGGAAAGGAAAGGAAAGGAAAGGAAAGGAAAGGAAAGGAAAGGAAAGGAAAGGAAAGGAAGAAAGAAAAGAAAAGAAAAGAAAAGAAAAGAAAAGAAAAGAAAAGAAAAGAAAAGAAAAGAAAAAAAGTTCTGACACATATTATGACATGAATGAACTTTTTCTGAGACAAAGTCTCACTACATAGCTCAGACTGACCTCAAACTCACAATGATCCTCCTGCCTCAGCATCACAAGTGCTGGGATTACAGGTGTGCACCACCACACCCAGTTTTTTTAATTAATTTTAAAAATAAAACAACTTTTTTTTTTTTTGAAAAAAGGAAGTATTGCTATTTTGCCAAGGTTGGCCCCAAGTCCTGGCCTCAAGTGATTCTCCTGTCTTAGCTTCCCCAGTAGCTGAGACAGTGAGTGTGCTCACCACACCTGATAAATGTGGATGAACCTTGAATGCATTATGCTAAGTGAAATAAGCTAGACACAAAACAACAAGTATTGTATGATTCCACTTATGAGGATCTTAGAATAATTGGATTCATAGAGACAGAAGGTAATTAGTAGTTTCAGTAGGGGATGGTGAAAGAGTGAATAACAATGGTTGGCAAACCATTATGTACTTAATACTTCTGAAATGTGCCTTCTAAAATTGCTAAAATTTTATTTCTTTTTTACATATTAAAAAAAAAATCTAGCCAAGCCTTATGGCACATGTATGTAATCCCAACCCTTTGTGAGGCTGAAGTAGGAGAGCTGAGAGTTCAAGCCCAGCCTGGGCTATACAGACTGTTAGTGAGACACCATCTCAAAATAAAAACACTTAAACAGACTGAGGGAACAGCTCAGTGTGAAGGTCTTGGGTTCAGGCCTCAGGACCAAACACACACACACACACACACACACACACACACACACACAGTAAGAAGGAAAGACACTTAATGGAAGGGGAAATAAAAGAAACAAATAAGTACATAAAAAGATGTTCAGTACCACTAGCAATCCAGGAAATACTAAAAGACTGAGGGAAGGTAACACTATACACATATTCTAACAGCTAAAATAAAAAATAGTGATAACACCAATGCTAGCAAAGATGCAAAAAAATGAATTTTTTATGCAAGGCTGGTGAAAATGTAAAATGAGACAGCTAATATGGAACATAGTTTCTTCTATAACTGAAAATCCACTTAGTGTATAACATAGTAATTGCACTCAAACACTTCTTTCAGAGAAATGGAAAATTCTGCTCACTCAAAAATTTGTACACACATATTCATAGCAGTTTTGTTTGTCATAGCCCAAACTGAAACAGCCCACATAGCTTCCCACAGGCAAATGGTTAAACAAACTGATACATTTGAGGTGTGGAGTAGTATTTGGCCAAAAAAAAAAAAAATTTTGATATGTTTGGCATGAATCCAAAGGGAATTATGCTCAGTGAAAGAAAAGTCAATTTTCAAGGCCCACATATTTTACTATTCTATTTATATTGACTTCTTAAAGTAGCAAAGTTATGAAGACAGAGAACAGATTGGTAATTGTCAGGGATGGGACTGGGGAACAGAAGAGACTGGAAAGCACTGTGTGAGTATAAAAGAGTGGTCCTGGCTAGGGTGTAGCGTAGTGGGGAGTAGGGAGGACTACCATAATGCTCTCCTTGAAAGAAGAGCAATTTGTCCATTTTGGCTAAACCTGGCCCTATTTCCGTGTATTGATATGTATAAGGCTGGCTAAGATTTGTCTCTGTTCCCTCATTTGGCTTTAAGCAATGCAAATGGGTCTAGCTGAGGTGCCGATGCAATGTAACAGGTCAGTGTTGCCCTACCTACAGCTCCCAAGTAGTATTCATGAGCTTGGGCAAGTGGCCAAGTGAGCCATGTTGGCTGAGGCTGAGCTTCAAGAAAGAAGCCATGATACCTCAGGACACGACAATTACACATCAAAACTGAAGCACTAACCCAAAAAACACTAGATACTGCCCCAATCTGCGATAAGCAGATTACTCTTTCTGCATATCTCTCTGTGCATATTGCAGAGGTGATTTCAGGCCACTCCCCTCTTCACAAATTAATAAAATCCCTGATTTGACTCTAGATTGAGGCCTTTCTTCTGGTTAGCCATCATTCTAGCTGGACTTAGAACCTCCTTGGCTCCCCACAACTGCAAATATGCCTTATTGTTTTTATTCTTGCCATGGATTGCACTGCAAATGGTAGATTGGAATTACTTATTAGAATTCCAATAACTTTTCCCTGGGATTACAAATGTGGACTCCTCCAGACTGCTATGAGGTCCAGGAAGGGCTATCTAGAGTAAGCACTTGCCTACCATGCTTAAGACCCTGGGCTCATGCTCAGCACTGGGGGGGAAAAAAGCACAAGAGAGGCTTGTGCTGATGGAACAGTTCCATCTTAACTGTGATTCTAAGAAGCCACGGATGTGATAAAATTGCTAGACAAAGAACCAAATAAACACACAAATGAATGTATGCCTAGTAGGAGAAATCTGAATAAACTCTGTGGGTTGTACTAATGTTGATTTCCTGGTTGTTTATTGTACTATAGTTAGCTGCACAAGACATCGTCACTGAGGACAAGTGAAGAGCTCATGGGAACTCCCTGAAATTTCTTTGCAATTTTCTGTGACTTTATAACAATTTCAAAATAAACAGGACTGGGATTTTGTCATTGGTTGTTTCTGTCTTAAGGTTTAAAATTCCCAGACTCTGTCCTAATCTGCCTTCTTACTTCCTGTAAGAAGTCCATCTAATGGCAGGGTCTGGGTCACTTACAATTCACTGTGGTCTGACTGGTATTTCCTAATCCACAAAGGAGATCTCTCTGTGGGGCTGAAATGGTCTGGATCAAGGGGAGAGTCAAGTTATGAAAGCATGAAATACTGAGCTGAGAACATTTCTGCATACCAGTGAGGGTTATAGGAAACACACAGGGGCTAAGAGCAGACACACAGCGATATATAGTTAAAGAAACATACCCCCTACTGCAAATATGTTTAATAAAAATAAAATTTTTAAGAGTAAATAAAATAAAAAGAATCACACTACGGTCTCTACATTAAGGAACGACATGACAGGAAGTAATCTGGATAATCGGGGCTGTCCCATTATCCCAGGTTAATTTGCTGCAGTACTGATTACCCTTCCTTCTTCAAGCCAGACAGGACCCTAGAAGTTGAAATTGGCATCTTTTCATTTTCTGGAATTTCGGGCAGCTATTTAAATGAGGCTTGGAAAGATCTGATAATGCAAAATCTAAGTTTAAAAGTCATATTTCGATTTTGTATCTACACCAAAACCATAACTAGGAGTAGGTGCATAGACATACTAGTGCAAAACAAACTGGAGTTCAATCTCCAAATATTAGTGGTTATCTCTGAGTCCGTGGGGTTTGGGGTAAATGATTTTTCTGTAGTCTTTCATAGACTTTGCAATGTTTTAAGAGGTGGATTTTTTTCTCCCCGAGACAGAGTCTGGCCATGTAGTTCAGGTTGGTTTTGAACTCACTTTAAACATCAAGGTGGTCTCCAATTTGCAGCAATCTTTCTGCCTCAACCTCCAGAGTGCTGAGATTACCGGCATGCGCCATCATCCCCAGAGAAAAGTGGATTTTTCTATTCCGGAAAAAAAAAAAAAATCCTCGTGGTGTGTGTAGTCAAGCGTGTTTTCACAAAGATTCTTTCAAGACTGGATAGCTCAAACTGGAAAACATGCTTTAAGGGTGGAATCAAAGGCAAAGCAGAGCCGAAGCCTGAGAGACGGCGATCACAGCGGTCCCTACAGAGACACTTCGAGAACAGTTGGCTCCACTGACCAGAGTTACCGTTAGAACAGATGAGCGGCTGTGCGGACGTGTAGGTTTCCTCCTCCTTCTCTAATTTATAAAAACAGTGCAGCCCACAAGCGGCGCAAGGCTGGGCTCCCCAGGAAAACGCGTGCGCAGCCCGCGCTTCCCGCTGCATCCCAGGCAGCGGAGACCGGCTCGCGGTGCGGCCCAGGCCGGCTTCCGACAGAGATCTCCATGGCAGGGCCTCCCAGTGCAGGGACTGCAGCGTCCGCCCCGCGCCCGGCCTCTAGCAATTTGCATGGAAGGAAAGGGCGACTGGCTCACTCATTCCCAAGCTAAATGGGGATGGCTTTACCTAGGACTTGGGGAAAACTGCAGTAGTTCTAAACTTCCTCATTTAGGCCGGAGGTGGACAGAAGTACGGAGTGCACCAGGGTGTGCACGCCGGCGTCAGCAGTAAATGGGATTGCAGGTTTAGGCATGATTTGAGCGAAGACCCTTCTCTTCTTGTCTCATCATACCCAGACGCCGGTTGGTGTTAACGAGTTCAGAGCGCTTCTTCAGTTTTCTCTCATTGCAGTAAATGCCAAGCCTAAATAAAAGTTATGTTAAACCACTGTTTCCGCCCGGTTTCGAACCGGGGACCTTTCGCGTGTTAGGCGAACGTGATAACCACTACACTACGGAAACACACGTGTAATGCGTGCTAGTTAGTGTATTTCACTGAGAGGCGTGATGACGGCGCCTTGCGGGTGAGAACGGAGTTTCTGTCAACCCTGCAGCTCTTGTAGCTCTGCATTTGGTCTCTTCCAGGAAACACGACTCTCTTTCACTCTCTGTCCGCGATTATTCTAGCCCTGCAGTCCCCCGAGGTACCTCGGTCACTGTTTAGGACAAAACTATCAAGTCAACGGAAACATTTAGGAGTAAAATGCATGGGCTCGTCCGGGATTTGAACCCGGGACCTCTCGCACCCAAAGCGAGAATCATACCCCTAGACCAACGAGCCGTCCTCCCCTTTCACCTCTGTCTATCTCTGATCTGACTGGAAAACGGATCGCTGCTAGCGGTTGATCTCTCCCTGCAAGCTCCAAGCAGAAGGCGACTCCTCCGGCGCTCGGCGCTCCTGAGTCCCCTGGCACTCCTCCCTCCCAGAGCGCGGCCAGGGGCTGAGCTCGGGCCTGGGCGTTCCGCTAGGATGTCCGGGGAAGGGATGGAGGGTCTTTCATGGAATTTCGTGAAAATGTAGGAAGCAACACATACTTATTTGCAAAATGTTCAGAAAGTGTAGGTACCAGCAGGTTGGTGCGCAGCGCGGGGCCGCCTCTGCCTCCGCCTCGTTCCATCTGGAGTCGCCAGGGGCTTTCATTGCCCGGGAGTGTTTGGTGCTAGAAGACAGTAATTCAGCTCCCTGGGCGGGCATTAAATTCGCAATAATTCACTCAGAGGTGGGCCGTCGGTTTATTTCTGTGTCACCAGCACAAATTTCCTACACGTCTGGTTGTTACAAAGCTGTGTGGGTCACTTTTACAACTACCTGATGGCGACAGAAGGCTCCGAGAACACTCTGGGGAAAGGACAGTCTTCAATAAATGGTGAGAAGCAAACTGTAGCCGCTTGCAAAAGAATGAAACTAAGGCCGCTTCACCGGTTACAAAAATCAACTCCAAACGGTTTAAAGACTTAAATGTAATGCCTGAAATTGTGAAACTACTAGAAGAAAGCACAGGGAAAATGATTCGTGACATCAGCCTGGGCAACGACCTCAGAAGCACAAGAAACAAAAACAAAAATAAACTCATGGGATTACATCAAACTGAAAAGCTTCTGCACAGCAAAGGAAACCATCAACAAAGAAAGCCTGCAGAATGGGAAGATATTTTCAAACTGCATCTGACAATGGATTAATGTCCAGAATACGTAAAAAACTCAGCCATCTCAGTGGGAAAATCTCCAGTTAAAAAAAAAGCAAATAACAAACAACAAATACCATCAGAGAAATGCAAATCAAAACCACCATGTGTGTATGTTAAGGTCTGGAACTAAAATGTCCTCCCAAAGTCTCAGTTCAGAGGTGGGCCTGGTTGAAGGAGGCCTGTCACTGGGGACATGACTAGAAGGGTATAGGCCTGTCCCTGAGTCGCTCCCTCTTCCTCTCCCCGTCTCCCTTCTCCTTCTTCCTGGCTGGCATGGGTTGAGCAGCTTCCCCTCCACCAGGCCCTTCCACCATGCCTTTTCTACCTTGGAGCCAACTGACTATGGCTTAGTGACCCAAATTAGGCCTTTCCTCCTTTAACTTGTGGAGCCAGGTATTTTGTTCTAGTAGTAGATAACTGACTAATGCAACACATTTCTGAGTCATCACGTTGTAACCCATAAGTATATGTAGTTATTGCCAGTAGGTATAGTGGCGTTCACCTGTAATCCCTCTGGGAGGCAGAAGAAGGGTTGCAAGTTTGAGCCCAGCCTGGACAATTTAGCAACTTAGGGAGACCCTACCTCAAAATAAGTAAGAAGTATGACAGTCCTGGGTTTAATTTCCAATACCACAAGAAAGAAAAAAAAAAGAGTATGTACAGTTATTATGTGTCAGTAGAAAAATAAATATGTAGAAAAATAAATAAGACATTATGGGAGACACAGTGGTTAATCTGCTCTGAGGAAAACGTAGTAATTTTCCTGTTCCCACTTTTGCAGAGCTTGCCCAGGCCCTCTTGGCTGACCTCTGCATTTGCTCCTCCTTTCTCCTCCTCCTTTCTGACTCTTCAAAGTCCAGCTCTCCACCTACTGTGTCCTTCTGGGTTGGTTCTTAGTCTTCCTCTCTTCCCACCAGTGAACATCCCAAGCGAAACTGTAACCAGCTTCCTCCTGTGCTGGGATCTGCGTCTTTGCTTGGGAGTAACGAAGTTTGAGGCCCACAAAACAGCAAGCAGTACGTGTTTATTAGAAAGAATAAAAGGAAAAACTCGGCACTTGTCCAGGAGGACTCCCATAAGGCAGACCACACAGATGTTTAAGTCCGTTGGCCTTTTACACAGTTTTTGGTATAAGTGACTTTGACAAAATGCAAGGGTGCTCCTGGTAGGCCTTTGATGTCTGGCCAGAAGCTGTTTTGTTTGCATTTCACTTCCTCCAGGGCTTCTCCCATTTGTTTAGGGATCTGTTCTCTGTCCCTCGAATTCCACTAGACTCTGATGGTTCATTTAAGTTAATTATTTGGGCCCTTTATTTGTCAATACACTTAAGCCCTGACTTTTGGTTTAGGCAGGTTAACTTTTGAGGACTTGTGCCCTGTCTGCCTAAGGTCAGTTACCCCTTCCAATCTGTAAACCTCACCCCAACAGGGACATGAGCCTTGGAAACTTCCTCCTGGAGCCTCTACAGACCAGCCCTGAGAGACTTTTGTACTCAGCCTCCCTTTCTTGCGCACAGCTGTCACGCCCGTACCTGAGCCCGCCAGAATACAAGGCCTGCGCTCCATTCACTTGCTCGGCTCTTCTGGGGACCGCCTGCCCGCTCATCTCTGTCCCTGTCCCTGTCCCTCTGTCTCTCTCTCTGTCCTCTGTGTCTCTCTGTCTCTGTCTCTCTCTCTCTCTCTCTCTCTCACACACACACACACACACACACACACAGGCACGCAGCTAAACGCGCGTCCCGGCGAGCTGGGCTCCACAGTAAGGTCATCTTCCGCGGTGGGAGGCTGGGGCGGCGCTGCGCCTCCGGCCGGCTCCTCGGATCCCAGCCCCGCGCGGCGCCTAGGCGGAGCCTAGGCCGCGGTCGCTCAGGGAGAGCGCGCCCGGAGGAAGACTGCACACCGTGTGCGGGGTACAGTTGGTGCGCGACGGTCACGGCCTTCGCCCGCACTTCCTTGCGTGTGTGCTGCAGGTTCTAGACAGGAGCGGGCGGGACCACGCGGAGGCTGCGGGACCAGGCCGGGCACCCCGCCAGCCCTCACGGGGAAGGAGTGCCGAGTGTCACGGTCTCCGTCCCCGGAAGGACAAGGGTGTCCAGTCTAATAGAGAAAGGACAATAGTGAGACCCTGAAGTAGCTCACCCAAAGCGCAGCAAGGATCGGCAAGCCATAGAACAGCGCGAGGCAAAAGGGGCCGCTTGCTCACTTTCGGAAAAAGCAAAAGTTACAAGGCCCCAGCGAGATTTGAACTCGCGACCCCTGGTTTACAAGACCAGTGCTCTAACCCCTGAGCTATGGAGCCAGATGTGCTGAGCGCCCCTGAACTCGGGTAGTTCTCGCCACGATCGTTGCGCAGGCGCAGATCCGGAAGCCAGCCAACGTTGGGCAGAGCCGAACGCAGGCGGGCAGCTGGCAACAAATTCGGCGTCGGAAATTCAGCCGCCACACGTCCAGACACTGCCTAGGAAGAGAGCCCGCGCTCGGCTTCAGGGCAGATCTGAGCCTCAGGCTGAATGAGGTCGAGTTGAAGAGAGATCTAGTAAGCGGTTTCTTGTGCACAGGAGAGGGCTCTAGAGGGCAAAGCTACAGGCAGGACTGGGGGAACGGCGTCAAAAGGCCTGTCCTGCAGGAGATCCGGGTCAGCGCTGAGTGGTGGTGGACGTGACCAGGCTGAGAGGAAGTGGTGGGGGAATCAGAAGGTCGGGGTGTTTGGAGATGATCGTCCAAGGACATAGCCAAGGTCCAGAGTCCCCTAATCCCTGCCTGACTCGTGGGCCAATTAGGAAAAGACGATCCTTAGGGCACATCTTGACCCTCCCAGAGCTGGTCTGTCAGGGTCCCCAAGGGGCCCACCAGATACAGGACAAGGAAAAATTGAGGGCCTAGAGAGGGACAGGAAGTAAAATGGCCGGAGGAACCTGTGAAAGTGGCTGTAGATTCTAACCTTGGCCTGGTGGCCCAGCATGCCCTAACTGTCCCTAACAGTCCAAGTGACTTGAGTCACTGGGTGGCCAGGCCAGTGGTAGGCCTCTGAGTGCCCTTTAATCTGAATGCCTCTGAGGACCTGGTGGCAGTCCTGGGTTCTCCCAAATCTGGGACTAATGGGTGGGGTACGAAGGACCTGTTAGGCCAGTTATTGTTCTCAGATCTTATGATACCCAGAAGATGGAAGGAGGAAATGCACGCATTCTTACACTAGCACTGTGTCATCCAAGTTCTGAGACCTAGTTGTTCTTGTGTCCAAGAAAGAACATCTCTTCCTTCCCTTCTCTGTGTAATTGTTTCAATAACTGTGGTTACATTTCTTCCTGTATATAGATGCTTGATTTACTCTGCGAGCACACATTCTCTGATAAACACACAATCACCTTCACAAACACAAAAGCTGAAAATACACATGCAGACAGCTACTGCCACAGTCCCCGTTCCTGGCCTTTCAGGCATATATTGGCACCTCTCCCAGACATCCAGCTCTTCATGACCTGTAATGTTCTGTGATACGCAGCACAGTTAGTTGTTAAATGGCACAAAGGGAATTGTGCCTCAGCCTCCCAAATGCACGATTATAGGTGTACACTACCACGCCTAACTGGCTTGGTGTTACGGTTTCAATCTAAAATGGTCCCCCAATGCCACGTGTGGTGGTGCACACCTATAACCCCAGCACTAGGGAGGCTGAGGCAGGAGGACTGCCATGATTTCTAGGCCAGCCTGGTGTACATAGTGAGTTCAAGGCCAGCCTGAACTACACAGCAAAACCCTGTCTAAAAAAAAATAAAAAATAAAAACAACTAAAATGTCTCCCAAAAGTCTCACCTATTTAGAGGTTGAGTTTTTGGAAAGTGGTTGGACTGTGAGGTGCTATATTTATCAGTGGATTCCTGGCAGAACGTTCTGACAGTGGGTGGGAGCTGGTTGGAGGTGGGGCGTAGCAGTATGACCTGGAAGGGTAAATTCTGGTCCTTTGCTCCCCGCTTCTCTCTGCTTCCCGGCTGCCATAAATTGAGCAGTTTTTCACTAGGCACTTTCACCATATGGTTTCTGCCTTAAAGCCAGCCAAAAGTGGACTGAACCCATTGAAACTGAGCTGAAACAAACCACTCCTCCTTTAAATTGTGGTTGTCAAGTATTTTGTCCCAGTGATGGGAAAGTAACTAATGCAGTCAGTTACTATTTAATTACAAATCAATAGTATGGTATGACCAGTTGACTTAGATCTATTTGCAGCACTTAAACCCTATGCACCTACATATAAATGTCCTGTCTAAAATCCACATGCCCCTCACCCCAAATGCGCAGGTACAAATACATGCACTCATATTTCTCACATACAAGAACACAGATGCAGATGCTCAGGCATTATTAGTAGAAACCCTTGCTCAGACTTGTCCTTTTGTAATCAGAACAGAGATGAGAACAAGTCAAGACATCTGTAAAGATAAGCTCACAATCTGTATTTCCATCTCCCCGTGTCCTTTCCCAGGCAAGCAATAAGCAGGGTACAACCCACCACTACCTTCTCAAAAGCCCAGGCATCCAAAAGTTGGGAAACATTGGCCAGGAAGATAATAAAGTTGGCCAGCTGAACACTCTCCTGGGCACAGGCTAAGGAGGCCCTGGTACTAGGAAACTCTACTGTTAGCATGCATTTGGCAAGTTCCAAAAAATATGTTGGGAGCGCATTCAGGTTCTATGGATTTCTCTGCCAGTGCTAGTTGCATGTTTAAAGTTATCTGTGTCAACATGTGTTTCAAAATTCTAGAACCTATGATCTCCTCACCCTAAGGAGACCACACCTGATGCTGGAAAATAGGTTAGGTATCTGAGAACATACATTGGTTGCACTTTCCTCTCATGTTTGGGTCAAGGGTCTACTTCCAGTTCTAACCAGACTGAACTCTGAGCTGGGAGGACAATGTGCTTTCCTTAGTAGGTGGTCAGGTGTAAGGCCAGCTGGAACCAGATGGCTCATGACCTATCAAGGCAGAGGCGGCAAGAAGACAAATTGAATGAACATGACTGGTCCCTTGTATCAGGACCACAGAATGGCACTGTTCCATGGAACCAGAGGCCTTTCTAAATCAGGGCAGTAAGTTTCATATAATAGGAAGCACCCATGCCAACAACCAGGATTTTGTCCTTATCCACATCTTCACAATTAAGGCCATATTTACATGCCCATCAATAGGGAGGGAACAGGCCCCAAAGGACCAAGGCATCTCTTCTCCTATTCAGTTGATCACAGAGGCCTTTACCTCAATCAACTCGCCATGCTCCCCATGTTGTGCTCTGTAGGGCAGCCTGGAGCAGGAGTGTGGAGAGCAGACCAAGACTGAGATTAGACTCCCAAACTGTTGGGAGGAGGAGAGGACTTCACACACAACTGATGCACCCTCCTCCTGGGAGGTGGTCCTCCCTCAAGGCCAGATTCGCAAGTAGGTGCCAGTGGAACAGACAGAGAAAAGGGGGAACACACGCTCCTGGAAGTTGACTCGGAAGGTGTAGAGGTGGCGCATGTCCTCCACAGCATAGAAGGACACAGCCCCCACCTCCAGGTCCAGGGCCACTCGCACACGTGACAGGTGCCCACAGCTGAGGGGCGTCCGCTCAGGGCTGGTGACAGCCCAGTACTGCCCATTGTTGAGCTGAAGTGCCCAGACACCTTCCTCTGGGGTGAAGGGCGTGAGACCCTTGCGGCGCACACTCTCACGGGCCACACCAAAGGCCCAGCCATCCTTGGAGCCCACTTCCACCTCCCAGTGGTGACGCCCAGAGGAGAAACCACAAGATGCCAGGACACGAGTGTTGGTATCAAATCGGTGAGGGTGACTGGGCAGGTCCTGAGCCCGATGTCCAAGGCGCACACTCTTAAGATCCAAAGAGAGGATGAGGCGAGGGTTGGCTGTGTCGGGATCCAAGGTGAGCTCCACTGTAGGGTGGAACAAAGTAAAGATGTCCTCATGAAAGTTCTTTCCACAGCCCCTCTCCTCTCAGGGCCACACTCCCTCCCTTTCTTGCAAATCTCTCTTCCCTTCCCAGAAGATTCTTTCCAGTGCCAAGGACCAATCAACCCTCCACCCTCTGCCTTACAGGTATTTTGCTGCCCCACACTCCCACTAAACAAGTGCTTTCTGTCAATGTGTGAGTCTGATCTCTGTGAGTGTAGTACAAGCAGATCAACGTATCCAGTTTCAAAGATAATTGGGAAATTTTGAACATTAGATATTAAAATCATTACATATTAAAATCATTTTCTAGGTGTGATGATGGTTTTGTAGTTATGTTTTATAAGCCTTACCTCTTTAGAGATAACATATTCAGATTTGTATGGAAATACTTATGATCTGCTTTAAAATAATTCAGTGGGAAGCAGGTACAGTGCCTGAAAAATATTACCCATAAACTGATAGTTGCTGTATATGATAACTATCCATTTGTTATACTCTTCCAAGTATGTTTCAAAATCTCCATAATAAAAAGTTAAAATATGTACCCTTGTGAGCAAGAGTATTTTCCAGACACTGTTCTGGGCCTTAGAAATACCACAGAGAGCAAAACACTTGAGTATCCCTACTCTCCTGATGCTACCTTTGTAGCAGAGGAAGAGAGGCAATAAATGATAAATAGCAGATAAGCGGGATCAGAAGAGCAGACTGTAACTTCAATTACCATGGCCAAGGAAAGCCTCACTAGAAAGGTGTGTTTAAGCAGAAACACAAAGGAGATGAGTAATTCAGTCAGGCAGCTGTTCAGGGAAGCATGTTCCAGGCTGAGGTGCAAGTACCCTGGGTTCATGCTTGATGCATTCTAGCAGCAGCAAGGACAGTAAGTGGCTGCAGAGTGAGCTGGAGGAGAGTGCAGGGAGCCCATATCCTCTGGGGCCTTGAAGGCCATTGTGAGGACTATGATGTTTACTGAATGGATGGGAACGGGTCATTACAGGACGGTGAGGCAGAGAAGAAACATGGTTTCAACTAAATTAGGTTAGATCTTACCCATGTGTACTCTGACTTAGCTCAGTCTTCTTCAAGTGCTACGTGCCCTTCCTTCTTGCCCTTGGAGTATGTGTTATAGTTGTATATACACTCTCTAGAGCTCTCAGGAATAATAGCCATCTTTCTTCCTGACCAGCACCTTGCCTGCTTCCCTGTTCCCCTGCACACAACCTCCATACTCAGGAGAGGTTTCCATCTATCTTAATGTTGAGACAGAGGAGAAAGGCTCAGCTAGGTGACAGACAGGGCTTCCCTAATCTAAGTAACCTGGGGCCACAACAGCCCCCCAACTCCTGACCAACCTGTAGCTTAGAGATCAACAGGCATTACCAACACCTGAGAGTGTCAAAGCTGCCAAGGTAAGGAGTAGGAAGAGATTTAGAGTAGGAAAACTATTGAGGCAGGTTGGCAGAGGGAACCAACAGTGTGCAAAGCCCAGAGACAGTCAAAAATAGGGGGTGAGTTCTCTACTGTACTCACTACTAATCGCCATCCATACCTTTCTCCTCTTTCTCCATCTCCCCTTGAAGATCCTCTGAAGAGGAGAAACAAAGCAGAGTATGCATGAATGATATAGGAGATTATCTGGTAAGAACAGCCACTGACTCACTCATTCCCTAGGTACTCTAAAGGCAAGCGTTGGTGTGGAGGCACAGGGCCAAGCATGGAGGCTGAGAATGGACAGGGGACAGACTCCTGAGTATTTTGCTCTCCCTCTTCCCACCTCCCCTGGTTTTGCCCAGATCTAGTCTGAACTGAGCTCTCCCTCCTCCACTCCTGTCCCCAATACCCCTCCACCCTGTATAACCCCATGGAAAGCTGCATTCCCTGGCGGAACCTACAAATAGATTTGCTACTACTGCCTTTCTATACCAACCTGGCCTTGGCATGCCCTAGTTCCTGTTTCTTCACATAGGTTCTGGGACAGCACACCCCCAGAGCCCCTGAACTTCCAGAAACATACAACTATAACACATACTGCATGAATCAGCCCATATGTGGGCCCTTACCTTTGAACTTCTTCAGCAGCCCTTTTAAGACAAAGGTCTTGAGAGAAATATTCCAGACTTTATTCTTCATCACAGAGGAGACTGTGGTTGGCTTAGGGGCAGGCACATTGCTGCAACTGCAGGATAGAGACCCTTAGAAAGGCACAAGAATACCACTCCCCTACCACTGGGCTGTGACAATTGCAATAGTGCTACGGTTGGAATAAGTGTCCCTCAAAGGCCCATGTGTTAAAGGCCTGGCTGCCAGCCCATGGTGCTATGGGGATGTGGCAGAACCCTTAGGAGATGGGACCCAGTGGGAAGAAGTAAGGTCACTGGCAGCATGTCCTTGGAGGGAATATTAGGGCTCTGGTCCCTCCTCTCTTCTTTTTTGTTTCCCAGCCACTTCTACCACCATACATTCTCAAAGTATGTTACCTGGCCACCAGCTCAAAAACAATAAGGCCAAGCAACCACGAACTGAAACCTCTGAAATCATGAGCCCAACTTCTTTTAAGTTGATTATCTTAGATTATTTTGACAAATTATGTAAAGCTAACTAACACAGATGGTGAGATCCTCCCAGAAGAGGTGGAAAAAAAGGCTGGGGAAGTCAGACTTTGTTCAGAAAATACCCATATCCAGGCAAGTGAGCAGTTGCCTCAGAAGGTACTCAGATAAATATGTTGGGGTTGGGGGATCAGGAGGTGAGAGACAGAGAAGGAGGTAAAAAAGAGAGCACAGTAGAAAGGGAGAGCCAGGGTAGAAAGACCCAAGGAACTCTTAGCTTCACTCACTTGTTTAGTGCATTCTTGAATTCCTAGAAGGAAAAATGGAAGAAAACCAAGTCATCACCCCCATTCATCTCTGAGAAAAGAAAACTCGCCCCTTTCCCTGTCTTCAAGAAAATAAGCAATGGGTAAGCAATAAGTAAGTATACAATGCCCACCACCTGCATGAAGGGCCTACCAAGTGACAACAGCATCCAGCATGGCTGGCTGCAGGTTGATCCCTCAAACCTTTATTTCAGCTCTGAGAAAATTTTATTCACTACAGAATCACAATTGGAGCCATCTGGTGGTACTCAGTGTTTGTCTCTGCTCTTGTAACAACCTGAAACAAGTCACAGAACTTATGCAATGACGGGTCACTTGGACACGTGTCATTTTCCCCCCAGTACTGAGGATTGAATTTTGTATACTGCACATGTTAGGCAAGTACTCTAACATTAAGTTATACCCTAGTCCTTTTTATTCTTTATTTTTAGACAGGGTCTTGCAAAATTACCCTAACTAGCCTCAAACTCTCTCCACCATCTTGCCTTAAACCCCTATCTGCACCCAGCTAAGTGACTGTTCTTGACCTATTTGCAGTTTATAAAGTTTACCTAGTGGGTTATAACTCTTTTTTAAAAAATAGAATTTAAATCATCCAAGTGCATTACAGACAGCAACAGTAATATTTTCTGAGGCTTTTGTCTCAAGTGTGTGTAAACAAAATACAATGTAAGATATATTACTGTGGCTCACAGTCAAGAAAGTTTTAAGGGGCTGGGAATGTAGCCTGCTGGTATAGCATTTGCATAGCATGTACAAGGCGCTAGGTTCGATCCCTAGCACCACATAAAAAGAACGAGAGTTTTTACACATCCTTTTTGACTTCCAACTCCAGGAGAATCAGGGTGCCTCTCTCTGCTCCTCTTTAGCTCCAGATAATATGACCATACTAATTCTCAGGATCTTACTATTCTCTAGCTGCCATTCCTGGTGCTTTAGAGTAAATAACACATTGGGATGACTGACTCAGTGAAAGCCCTGAGCTAGACTCACCTGAAGGAAGTCAAGGTCAGGTTTTTGAGCTGTCTCCTGGATCTGGCTACAGAGCTTGGAAAGCTGAGTGACCTGGCCTCCCAGGTGGACCAGATTCTCATTTTGCTTCTGGGTCACTTCCCGGGATAGCTCCTCCAGGCGGCCCAGGAGCCGGCCTTCCTGCTCCACCAGGAAGGCCCGAAGTGTCTGGAACTCTGCCCTGACCTTCTCTCTCTCTGCTGCCATCTGCTTCTGTCCCAAGAGAAAGAGGAGAAGTTGGAGAGGTGAGGGGAACTGAGCATCAAGACATACAATTTGGATAGTAGCCTCTGAGTTGTTCCACAGGACAGGGCTCCATCCTCCTTACTGCTTCAGGGACAAGAGGCTCATCCACCTATGCATGCTTTATCTTCCTCTGCTACAGACAGGGCAGGGTCTCTTTGGGCTTGAGCTGTAGCACTTAAACTAGAGCAATTGTACACTTCCCTAGAACTACCTCAAGTTGTAGTTGCCTGATCTGAAAACTGAGCAGGATAAATTAGTGCCTCCTGGGGCACTAAACTTAAGCTGCTTTTTGTCTTTGCCAAAACATTTATTTTGTCACCCTTACATGTCACTATTCATTTTACTTCTTTTTAATGAGCACGTATAGCAACTATCTTGGTAATGCATTTTCAAAATACAAAACTGGATACAAAGCAAGAGTGAAGGAATGAAAAATATGAAGCAGGAATGAAGGAATTAAAACATGATACCAGCAGCCAGAGGTAAAAGACCACCCATGAGACTTAACTGAGAATATGCTATGTGAAACTGGATATTCTTTTCTTTTCTCTGACATAATACACACAATTTTTCACTCCTATGTTTCTAGATACAGACTCCTCTTCTGATCTCCTGATTATTTTAATGGAGAAACATGTGGCACTCTTCCTGATTATGAGCATGACCTCTCAAAGACAATGAGACAATGAGAAAAGACAAATGAGAAAAATGTCAAAGACAATGAGAAAAATGTTGTCCCACCAGGACAAGCTCAACCGTCAAGAGTTGCTTTCACCTGAAAACTCTACAGAAGCGAAAGAGATGGCTGGAGGAGTAGATCTCAGGGTTGGGGCCATAGTATTGAGGTCAGGACACTGGATATAGATCTTGGTTCCCCACACTTCCCACAATGCCCTACCTTACCTGCATCATCAGACACAGGGCAAACAGCAGCTGCACAGAGCACTTTGTAGGTATTAATTCCCTCATCCTGAGACCCCAGCAAAGGGGTTACACTTCTCATCCTGCTTTACAGGTGACAGGACAGAGCAAAGGGACCCATCAACAGTAAGTAATAAGCCAGGATTCTAACCCAGGAAATCTGACCCCAGAGACTGAACTTTTGACAACTATGTCACCTCCCACAGAAAAAACACAAGTGACCATGTTTACCAAAATCTCTTGGGTTTGAATATGCCCCCCAGATTCATGTTGGAAAACTTAATGTACAAATTCATATGTTAGTGGTATTTGGAAGTGGGACCTTCCTTTGGGAGGTAATGAGGATTAGATCAGGGTGGGAGCCTACCTGACAGCATTAACAGCTTTATAAAAAGAAGCCAGGTATAGTGGTGCAGTGGTGGTGGGTAGCCCTACATTGTCCCATACACAGCTCACCAGTAGCTCCTTGCTCTCCTTCTCTTCCGTAGACTGGAACACCTCATAGTCCTCCAGATCTTTCTTCAAGACCTTCAACTTGGAATCCAAGTGCTCCTGCAAGTAAAAGGGAGAGGATTAGAACACCCCCATCCCCACATGGGTCTTCCTAGAGCCATGCCCAAGAAAGGGAAGGCTCTGCTCCTGCAAGAGGAAGCTGGGTAGAATTCATCTCTGGATGTTGAAATAAATATAGTCTGTTTGAGATACATTTAGTACAACAGGGCAAACACAGGGTGATGCAAAGGCCTCAAAGTCTCAGTTCCCCAAAAGCATCGGCCAGCAGAGATAGGCTGAAACATACGACCTCCACAGCCCAACCATCTTGTCCTCTGTCTGTCCTCCTCTGCACCAGCAGAAATCCCTTAGGTGGAAGGACTGGGACAAGGCAGGGGAACAAAGAAAGACTGTGTGCCAGAGGTCTTTGGGCACCTCTGGTGATGTCACACACCCCCAGCAAGAAAACAGTGCCGGGGGGGGGGGGGTGTGTGTGTGTCCAAAATCCACCGCTCGTCATAGCCCAGAGGTCTCTCAGCATTCCACCTAACCTAGAGACTACACAGCTCTCTCCTCAACCCCGTTGGTGTTGGGACTCGTTGGTTTCTCGGTGGTCCCAGGGAGAAAACAGCGAGGGGATTTAGAAAATAAAGACAAGAAACAAGATTGGGATCAAGTGGAGACCTCTTTACCCGATGGGGAAAGAGGACTGAACAAAAACAATAGGGACATTTATTTATACTTTTGCAAGGTTAGTATCACCAGACACAAGGTTGCCTAGAGACTAATGACTGAAATTGTCTAGGCAGGATGTTTTTCTCAAGACTAAGGCAGCTCCACTGCTTTAGGCACTGTGGCCTTGTCTTGCCCCCACACGTGACCAACTTCCGGCTTCAGTGGCTCCCAACACCTTGGAAAGTGGTCCTGCTAAGCCCCAAGAAGTGGAGACTGAGGGCAGCCATGCTCAGGGAAAGGGAGAAGAGTGGGGACTGCGGGCATGTGAGCGTGACGCTGACTTTGCTGGGGCAAAGAGATACAGTTACGCTTGGCTTAGAGAGTGGGAACAGACTGGAAGAAAGTGGCCAAGTCCCTGGGGTCATCTCGCAGGCCGAGCAGTATAGGTTTTACAGGGTAAAGTATTGTGTGGGGGTTAAAATGAGGGATGACGGGAACCGCTCTCAGCCTGAGAACCAGTGCGGGGCAATACAGGAGAGGAGAAAGGAGGCAAGGGTTCACGGGGTCTCTTGCCCGCCTGTTTCTTTCAAAGTAGGAGGGCTGTACCAGAGCCGAGGGGCCTGCGAGTGCTGGACGGGAACCCGCGCTCACCTTGGCCTCCTGCACCGCCTCATCCAGTGGCAGCACGGCATGCGCGCGGTGCTCGCGGGCACGGTCGCACACCACACAGATGGCGTGTCCGTCATCTTGGCAGTAGAGCTTGAGCGGCTCCGCGTGCAGTGGACAGTGGACAGCAGCGGTCGCGGCCTCCGGAGGGGCGTGCTGCCCCAGCGCGGCCGCGGGCAGGCTGAAGCGCCGAAGCAGCGTGGCCACGGCGGCCAGCGGCCGGTTAGGGCGCAGCTGGCTGGGGCGCGCGGGCTCGCGGCACTGAGGGCAGGGCAGCGGGCAGGGCGGCGCGCGGGTGGCAGCCGAGGGCCCCGCGCCCGGGGGCTCCCAGCAGCGCGCTATGCAGCTGCGGCAGAAGCTGTGGCCGCACTCCGCGGACACCGGTTCTCGGAAGAGCTCCAGGCAGATGGAGCACGTCGCCTCGCCCTGCAGCTCCGCGGCCAGCGCCAGCGCCTCGGCCCCCGCGCGCGCGCCGGTCCGAGGCCCCACTGCCGCCATGGGTGCCCTCGGGCTGCGCTTGGCTCCAAGCAGGAACAGCGGGGCGGGCGGAGACCGAGCTCCCGGCTGCAGGCGCGGGCAAAGCGCCCTGGACGCCCGGTCTTCTACCGGCCGCTCAGATTCGGCCCTGCTCCCACGCCTCCGCGTCTGGCGTGCAGCAGACGCCACTCCGTAGCCCTTCTCCCTCGACCTTTCTGGGCGCCCAGCTGACAGGTCAGCAGCGGGAAGCGGCCGGGGCAGGCAGGCGCACAAACCGGCTGGGCACCGCTCCCCACTGCCCGCCTAGGCCGACGGGCACTACCTGGCAAGGGCCTGGCGCCAGGCGTCAACGCCAGGCTCCTGAGCTCTAGATCGCTCTGGCCCTGCGCTGAGCTAAACTTAGGGTCTGGAACCCGGCCCTGGCCTCCGGTTCCCAAGCTTGGCCTGATATCCACTTCTGTAACTATTTCCTACAGCTGTTTTCCTCTTTCCTCTTTCTTTAATTTTTTTAAAACTTTATTTTAAAGAGGAAAAAGAATCAAAACAATAGAAGAGCAACAATGGTTAATACATTGTGTATTGTTATCTTTAAAGTAGTTACTCAGAGTACAAGGTATTAATTGTCCAAACGATATTAGCACAAACCTTTCTTTTCAATGAACTAAGAGAAATTAGTAGTATAACTATCTTAACTAATACATATATATATATATAATTTCCCCTTCTTTTCTCCTTTTCTCCATCCCAGTTTCTCTTTTCTTTTGAAGTTTCTTCCCGTTTCACAGTATCTGTTGTACATTTTGGATCTTATTTACTCTTTCAGGTTCTCACGCTAGGCAGAAAATACAATGTTTACACATGTGAGTCTGATTTATTTCACTTATGAGTGTGGTCTCAAAGTGCATCCATTTACTTATAAAAGTCTCCAGTTTATCCTTCTTTATGTCTGAGTAGTACTCCATTGTATAAATATACTACATCTTTTTTTTTATCTATTCTTTGGTTGATGGGCATTTGGGTTGTTTCCAAAATTTAGCTATTACAAATTGTGCTGCTATAAACATGGGTGCACATATATTGCTGTGGGTATGATGTTTTTAATTCTTCTGGGAAGATACCCTGAAGGAGAATAGCTGGATCAAATGGGACCTCTATTCCTAGGTTGGTTTTTTTTTTTTTGTCTTGGAAATTGAACTCACTACCTCCAGCTTGCAAGACAGGCACCTTACCATTGAGCTGTATCCCTGGCCTGTAGTCCTAGTTAGTTTTTTGAGGAACCTCACACTGATTTCTACAGTGGTTGCACCAGTCTACACTCCCAACAGTGGAGAAGGGTTCCTTTTTCCCCAGAGCCCCTCCAGCATTTGTTATTGGTTGATTTCTTGATGATAGCCATTCTTTCTGGGGTGAGATGGAATCTCAGTGTTGTTTTAATTTTCATTTCTCAAATGACCAATGATGTTGAACACTTCTTCATATATTTATTTGCCATTTCTGCTGCTTTACCTGAGAAGTATCTGTTTATTTCAGATGCCCTTTTTCTGCTTGGGCTTTCAAATTTGGGAGATCTGTTTTTATTTTTGTTTTTTAGTTCTTTATATGTTCTCGATAGTAGTCCTTTGTCTGAGGTACAGTTGACAAACATTTTTTCTCACATTGTGGGTTGTCTCTTCACTCTGTTGGTGGTTTCTCTGCCTTTGCAAAAGCTTTTTAATAAGATGAGATCCCAGTTCTTGATTCTTAGTTCCTAGGTGACTGGGGTTTTATTTATAAAGTCTTTGCCTACACCAATGTCTTCAAGAGTTTTGCCTATTGTATCTTCCAGCAGATTTAATGTTTCTGTTTTAATATTTAGATCTTTGATCCATTTAGAATTTAGTTTAGTGCATGGTGAAAGATATGAGTTTAATTTTAATCTTCAGCATGTGCAGAGCCAGTTTTTCCAGCACCATTTATTAAAGAGGCTATCTTTTTCCAGTAAACATGTTTGGCACCTGTGTCGAAGAAAGGTGGCTGAGTATGTCTGGAGTTCTTTCTGCATCTTCTAATCTGTTCCACTGATCCTTGAGTCTCTTTTTTGCCAGTACCCTGCTGTTTTTATCACAGTAGCTTTTACAGTATAATTTCAAGTCAGGGACTGTGATGCCCCTGCCTTGCCTTTGTTGCTCAGAATTACATTTGCTATTCTAGGTCTCTTTTGGTTCCAAATGAATTTCAGGATTTTTTTCCTAAATCTGTGAGATACGTTTTTAGAATTTGGTTGGAGTTGCATTAAGTCTGTGTAACAGTTTTGGAACTATGGCCATTTTCACTATACTGGTTTTTCCTAACCAATGGATATCTTTCCATTTTTTCTTTAATTTTTGAAGAAGTAATATATTTAATCAACTTTCTCACTTCATAAGTAGTATTCCTCTCCTCTCACACCCAACCCTCTCTTGTGCCTCTAGGTAGTCCATACGCTCTTGTCCTTGCTCATGCTGGAGGTCTTTGGGCTCAAGCTTACTGTCCTACCTTACTAGTGACCCCTGGGATTCTAAACCAAAGGTGCAGACCTCACCTTGCTCCTCCTCCAATGCTCCCTCTTCCCTGACAACTTCTTCTCAGCCCTCTTGGACACTACATTCCTCTGACTTTTCTTCCACGTCTGTGGCCTCCTACTTTTTAGCCTTGTTGTATTTTCCTTTTCCTCTCTCTGCCCTTGTTCAGTCCTTGGGCGTCTGTCTACACATACTCTTTTGTTATGTCTTCCACTTTCTTCGCTTAAAAGGCCCTCCTCTCACTGATGACTCCACAATACTCAGTAAAGGTCATGATCCTTACAATAAACTAAAGGTCCTCTCCATTCTTTGCCCCCGTTTTCCACATCTGCATTTCTCTTTTCTCACTCTTATTCCTCTCTCTTGTTAACTGCATCCCAGCCACCTGGATCTCCTTGATATTCCTATACTACATCAGAAAGACTCCTACCTCATGGCCTTGGCACTGGTTGCTCCCTTTGCCCTATCTTCTCCCAGGTACCTGTGCAGCTCACTCTCTACCTCTTTCCAATCTTGTTTCAGTTGTCACCTTATCCATGAAACCTACACCAACCACATACACTGTTTACTTACCAACTTCCCACAATGAATGTAATCATTATATGTGTGAAGGGGTACTAATAAAAATTACTCATGTACTAATAAAAATTAAAATTAAAGAAAACAAATGTCTCTTAACAAGTTCCCTGCCAGGTGTGGCGCTACACACCTATAATCCCAACATCTGGGGAGGCTGAAGCAGGAGGATCACTGTGGCTGGAGGCCAGCCTAAGCTACAAAGTGAATTCAAGGCCAGCCTGAACTGCATCGAGAGACCTTGTCTCAAAGAACCAAAAAGTAAAACAAAACAAAAACCACATAAACAAAACAAAACCCCCACAAGCTCCCTTCCTCATTGCTGGCTTTTTTTCCTAGCACTCCATCTCCTCGAGAATGTGAGTCTTAAGCAGGATGGACTGTGTTCTTTGTCCACTGCTAAATGCCCAGTTTTCAGAGCAGTTGTTAGCACATTCAGTAAACACTTTCTTGGATTGAACAGATTAAGCCTCGTTCAAAACTCAGGGGATAAATTGTGGTGCGTTTCCCCAACCCCTGTGCCCCACATTCTTTATCTCAAGCAATTATTTGTACTATTCTAGGTTACCTTATTTAAATATTCTGTATTTTACAACCCTTTTAAAAAATAAACTTATCATTCTGCACACAATCTTCCTTACTTCCCTTTCTCAAGTCAGAGCTCATTTTGGACCTGGTGCCTAAACATTTCCTACCCTTTTGCCGCAGCTGTGTCCTGGTTGTTATAGAGGCTCCCTTTGAATTTTGGGCCCGCTTGGTGAGGATTTGGCTGCTGTAGCGTAAGTGGAGGAATTTAGAGCAGCTGGCTCCTCTTTGGTTTTGTCTGCTAGTCATCGGATACCGGCTCTTAAAAATCTGCACCTAGTACTATAGTGCCTTAGAGGACGACGAGAAAGGAACCACTTCTGGTATGTGGGGATGTAGCTCAGTGGTAGAGCGCATGCTTTGCATGTATGAGGCCCCGGGTTCGATCCCCGGCATCTCCAGTTCTTTTTCATGTTGCTTCTTTTGTTTGGATAAACACAGTGCTGGTCGAGTGCTGAGAAAACACCGGAGAGAGCAGTCCGCTCAGGGTAGAAAGGGTACACGGGAGCTCCCTACTTTCCTCCAAGTCCCAGGCACTACTTTTCTCTCCTGATCGAAGATCGAAGACCAAACAGCGCCAGCGTTCCACTGACATCTTGATGCCTATGTGTCTGCTTCACTGCGCGCGTAGGTCAGGTCGCTGCTGGAAAAGAATAAACAGAAAAAGGGTGAACTGGGAAGTGCTGTTCGGTGCTGCAGAGTTTGAATTTTCTAGGTCACCAAGGAACTTTAGTAACTCTGTCAAATTCCAATGAAGTGGAATTTGAAATCTGGAAAAGGGTGGAAATATAATCTAAAGGAAATTCATTATAGCATTGGTAGCAGGTGCCCGGCTAGCTCAGTCGGTAGAGCATGAGACTCTTAATCTCAGGGTCGTGGGTTCGAGCCCCACGTTGGGCGTTAATTCTTTACTTTTAAAACTTTAAATCTAGGAAGGCAGGATTAGTCATGTACCCGCGGGAAAATAAATCACGTGTGACAGCTGCGATATGCGATAGCCACATGACCCTATTATGACAAGATTAATGTTTTTGTTTTGGTAAAATATGCATCAAAAAAGTTCACTATTTTAACTCCCCCTTTTTTTTTTTTTTTTTTTTTTCGGTTTTTTGGTTTTTGTTTTTGGCAAACGGGCCTTGTGCATGCTAACTAACGATTCTATCTACCACTCCCTCCCCCAACTCTTATTTTAACTAGTTTTAATTGTACAATTATACAGCATTAAATATATTCATTGTGCTGTGAAGTCGCCACCATCATCCTTATCCAGATCTTTTTCATCTTTCTCAGCAGAATTTGTATTTCCCATTCCCCACTTTACCTAGACCTCAGCAACCACCATTCTGTCTGTATGAATTTGATTACTATAGAAAGAGTAATATTCGTCTTTGTCTTCAGTTTCCTTTCTTTGTGGTACTGGGTATTTAGCCCAGGGCCTTCTCACTGAGCCACATTCCTGCCCTCTTTTCATTTTGAGACAGAACGTGGGAAGTTGCTCAGCCACTGTCCAACTCTGGATCCTTCTTTCTCATACTCCTCCAGTCCTGGTTACAGGCCTGTGCCTTCACACCCGGGTAATACTGTATTTATTCTTTTTATAACTCTCTTCTCTTTTTGAAGACATGTAGGTCGGGCTCGTTTAGAACTAATAGCTCTAGCTGGCCTCGAACTTGTTTTTACCCTTCTATTTCATTCTCCAGGGTGATGGGATTACAGCAGGTCCAGTGCTCTTCTCAACTCTTTCATTTCAATTAGCATAACATCTTCAAGGTTGTATGTTGTAGCATTTGTCAAAATTTCTTTTAACGCTGAAAAACATTCCATTGTATGCACAAACTATATTTTTACCTATTCACTTGCCTATGGGTACTTGGGCTCCTTCCATCTCTTGGCTATTGTGAGTGATGCTATGAACATGGACATACATGAACAAGCACATACATGCTTTCACACCTTGTGAGTATACATCCAGATGTGGAATTGCTAGGTTATATAGTATATCAATTTTTTTGGAGGAATCACTGTATAATTTTACACAGGCACTGCACCACAAAATGGAATTTTTGAAACATCTTTTCAGAAGATAACATACTACAAGATTCAAAATTTGAATATCTGTTGTCAGTGACTATAGATTTCCTCCCATTCTATCACCTTAGGCAACAATTTTGGTATCTGTGTATATATTCTTTCACAGTTTCTGAGCAAATACTTTTTTTTTCTTTAACTCAAAAAGGTCACTATACCTCTGTTATATTTTGAAGATCTTTCTATTCAAGACACAAAATTATCTCAATTTTTTTGCAGCTGTACAATAGTCTGCTGTAGAAGAATGATACATATTTAACCAATTAATTACTGGTGAACACTTATATTGTTTTCAGTCTTTTGTTATTCCAATTAACGCTGCAGTTAACAAGGTTTTGGCAAGTATTATTTTACACCTTTGTAAATATCTGTGTGGTGAATCTCCAGAAGTGTGATTTGCTGGGTCAAGATTTATATGCATTTGTAATTTTAAAGATACATAAATCACCCAGCTGTGCATTCTTCCTATCAGTCATAAATGAGATTGCTTGATTCTGTACCTCCCCTCTCTTCCACCATGCCCCACCCCATCTCCATGCCCAACTCTGGGACAAAGGACTGCTTTGGCAATAAATATATCACCTTTTTGTTGTTGTTTTGTTTTTGTTTTTGTTATTATTTTTTCAGACAAAGTCTCACTATGTAGTTAGGCTGGCCTTGAACTCATTATGTAGCCCAGCCAGGCAGGCCTCATACTCCCAGTGATCATCCTGCCTCAGTCTCCCAAGTGCTGGGATTACAGGTGTGCACACATATAAACCTGCGACTCCCTCTCTTAAAATTTCCAGTACTTCTTATCTCATGTCCTACAGGAAAATATCAATTGTAAGGCCTTTGGTAGTGGCATATTCTGATAAAAGACTTTGAAAGTTAAAGTGTTGTTTTATTTATCATTTCTAATCCAATTCTGTATAACAACATTGCTTTTTCCCTCTTCAGGCTGGTGGTTACCAAGTTCTGTTCACTTACAAAGCCAGGACAGCATCAAAAACACCTATTCAGCTATTTCCCCTCCCTTCTCTTCCCTTTGTACTACTAGAAATTGAACTCAGGACCTACCTCTACACTAAGCTACACCCCCAGGCCTTTTTTATTTTTTATTTGGAGATAAGGTCTCTGTAAGTCATTAACTTTCCCAGGCTGGGCTAGAACTGAATTTTCAATTTTCCTGCCTCAGCATTCCAGAGTGCTAGGATTAAATGCATGTGCCACCATGTTTGGCCTATTCAGCTATTTGTTAGTTTGCAAATTTTCTCCCTTGGACAGGAAAAAAATTCCAACCACATATAAAAAATTAAATTTATGGCATTCTTTCTGTGAACTTGATGTTACATGAGGCATATATAAATTATTAGATCACAGTTGTGTTTTATGAAGTAGTATACAGGAAAGATTTTTATAAGTTGAACGTGGCAGTACATGCCTATAATCCTAGCACTCTGGAGGCTGAGGCAGTAGTATCGCTTCGTGTTTGAGGCCAGCCTCGGCTACATGATGAGTTCAAGGCCAGTCTGTACCACAAAATAAGACCTAGTCTCGACAAAAAAAAAATAAGAATGATTTTATATATAATTTTTATGTAAATTATTAATCACCTACAGTATTTGAATGTTTTCATTTAAAAATGTTTGAAACAAATTTTCTCCAGCTTTGACATATTTATGGCTGTTTTCTAATACTAATCTTGAGAAAACCATTCTTGTATGGTTTGTGTAACATTAGGAGACATGATTGTCATCATCAAATGCTCATTTCATTATCCCATTGCTGTTGGTACATAACATGTTGGTTTAAAGGTACAGGTCACCCAGCAAAAGGCAGTTGACAGTCAAATGTAGGTGTTTAGTAGTATGTGAATTTTGGGCAAGGGGAGAATGTGCACCAGAGCAACATAATTCTGAAGGTATCCCTACAACAGTCATAGGGGCCAAAATGATGACCCAGAATAACCTCCTCTATGTCAGGACCAACTGGTTTAAAATCACTGGGTATTTTGGGAAGCCCTCCCAGTTTATCACTGTCACTTGACATATTTATATGGTTGTAAATATCAAAGATTAATTTTCTTAAGACTTTAAGTTCAGCTTATTATATTGTTACTTATTATTATTATTATTTTTTTTTTGGTGTTTGGTTTTTCTCTGGTACCAGGAACCGAACTCACAACCTTGCGCTTGCCAGGCAAGCCCTTTGCCGCTGAGCTAAATCCCCAGCCCCTTATATTGTTACTTATAAAGTAGTATTTAAAACAACAATCGCACTGGTTCTGTCATAAATTCAGGTTTGTAAATTCATTCTGAATGTCTACACAGTTGGTGATGTTCTTGTGGAGATTTCAAATTACAATTACAAAGATTATACTTCTGAACCTTCATTTGTTAGACAAGGAGATGCAGGCACTGAGAAATTAGATGACATATCTGTTTTTGCTAGTTTGTTTGTTTACTTATTTGTTTGTTTGTTGAGACAAGGTCTCAGGATGTATTCCAGTTTGGACTTGTACTCACTGTGTAGTCCAGACTGACCTCAAACTCATGGTGATCTTCCTGAATGAGGATGGGATTAGAAGCATGCACCACTACACCCGGCTTCACACATCTAGAAGTGGAGAGCCATATATGAATCTCATTCTTTTAAAAATCCTGTGTATATTGTTTATTTGTAATTTTTCAAGTAAGGTTTTTAATCATTCATCTCTGTTTCTAATTCTGCACTGAAATCCTACTGTGTGTCTTATTAGCCTGGGAGTCCCCCAGGACTGCAAATTCAGTATTCTCCACTCATTATTCTATGCACTTGGCATAATAAAGATAACAGAGTGGATGGAATAATCAGAATGCAGATTTAGTGAACTATAGGAATGCCTTCTTACTCTCCTGACCTCCCTGGTCTACCCTTCATTGTTTCTTTTCTGTTTTGTTTTCTTTTTCTTTTTCTTTTTTGTTTTCATTTTCTTTTCTTTTCTTTTTTTTTTTTTTTTTTTTTTTTTTTTTTTTTTTTTGTTTATTTGAGACAGGGTCTAGCTATGTAGTCCAGGCTGGCCTTGAACTCACTGTGTAGTTTGAGTCTGACCTCAAACTCACAATGATCCTCCTGCCTCAGCTTCCCAAGTACAAGGATTACAGGTGTGTGTCACTATGCTTGGTTTCCCTTGGTTGTTTAACCCACCAAATTACTCATTCAGGCTTAAGCCTGGGTCCAGTGAACCCATCCCTCACTTAATTACTGTAAATTTGTATTTTAGTGTTATAGTAACTGGCTGTGCATCTCAATACATTTCCCTGAGGGATACAGGAAGCAACCTATGTGTTTACCCACTTGGTATGATGAACAGCAAGGAGTGTGCACATGTGCAAAAGTGGCAAAATGGAATTTGAACCTACCCTTATGTTCCATGGCACAGTTTCTGGTATGTTTACTCGAGCATCACAGAGAGTCCAGTAGACCTATACTTTTTTATTTGAAAAAAAAATATTTCTTTTGATTTTTCCAGTAGAAGTAGCCCAGTTCAGCACAGTGGCACATGAAAAACCAGATTGCAAGTTTTGGAGGAGTTCAAAAATGAATCATCAGATTACTCATGCATGGATGATGAAGATGATCTACTATGATAAAATTCATGCTTTCATGATGGAAGAGTGACATGGGTGCAGGATGCTGCTGCTGCTGCTGCTGCTGCTGATGATGATGATGATGACTTTGACATTAGCCATGTGAGCCAAAGTTCCTGTGACAGTGAAGTGGAACAAGAATCAACTGATACAGACACAGGGAATTCAAACCTCCTTGATTCAGATTATAAAGAAACCAGCATGTGAATACTTTTTAGATGAGTGGAAATGTTGTGAAATTATTATGCAGCAAATGGAATGATCCAATGTTAGAACTAGGTCCAAAAATATAGTGAAGGTCTCAGCATGGGTAAAAAATATTGGACAGAATGCCAGCTTTGCCATTCAGTGTTGGAAATCGTAACAGATGAAATGCTACAAGATGCTGTGAAATGCACAAAGGCTGAAATGCAAGTAAAGCATTCTGCATGCACCTTTAGCCATATTCAAAACTATATTTATTATGACACCTTACTAAATGAATTAAAAGCATTATAAATGCCTATAAGGTCTACTGTGCTTAGCTCAGATTTCTTGTGACTGCAGGAATATAAACAATTTACTGAAAAGCAATGGATCAAAATATGGCATAAAAATTTATGCCCTTGTAGATCTGAAGACTTATGCTTTTTAAATTTTTTTTGAGACATTGTCTCACTTTGCAGTTCAGGCTGACCTTGAACTTACTCTGTAGCTGAGGCTGATCTCAAACTGGCAGTGTGTGTTCTACAAAAAGGCCAGGAAAGCAAAAGACATGTGCTGTCAGTGTAAACAATGCATGTGTATGGAACATGCTGTTGTCATGCATGCATACTGCCTTAGGTGTGATAATTGAAGTAAAGTTTTTTGTAGAGTACTGTTAGTATTTTTGCTGTGTTTCATATGGCATTGGGTTAATCACCTTATTTACTGCAGATTGATCAGCCTTCAGTCTCTTAAGTGAGTGGACAGTGAAGCCTTAAACAAATGAGACAAGTGAAATGAGTTTAGGGCTCCAAGAAGGTCCAACTGTCTTACTGAATCTGAGATTCTGTGAGTTTAGACAAAGACTTCCCTGGGAGGCCCATATTTATTAGGTTTTCAAACAAAGGAGGGGGATACTGAAGAAAATGTAGGAATCTGAGCAGGACTTGGGAGCCCCTTTAAAGACTTCTCCAAGTAATACTTTGTGTTAATTTAGGAAAACTATGTTATCTCCAGGAAGGTCTTTACTGCAGGAGTGAGATGCCTGCAGCTACAGTCTCCTTTTAGTTAATTAGGGTTGGAGCGGAAAGTCCTCAGCTGCAGCCTTATCTTGTCTTTTGAGGCCTCATGGCTTCACCAGGGCACAGGAACTCAATGGCACAGTGCCTGCCTGGCAAGCAAGCCCAAGGCCCTGAGTTTGATTCCCAGTACCAAAACAAGGAAGGAGAGGGAGAAGGACCCTTTTATTTATTTATTTTTTAAATTTATTTTTGTTTTTGAGAAGGACCCTTTTAAAAGAATATATTCTTCCAGGTCATGACCCAGTGACCCACCTCCTCCAACCAGACCCTACATCCTAACATTACATGAATTCAGCATTGGATTAATATTCTGATGATGAAAGTGATATAGGGAAAAGAAACCCTCAATCTGCTACATGTCTGGTATGAGTTCATATTCTCTAAAACTGAAGAATGAATTTTAGGAACAAAGGTTAAGAGCAGAATATATTTATTAAGGGAAAGAAAACTTCTGAGAGAGAGACAAAATGGGACCCAAGTGGGTTGCCAAGGATCTTGCCTTTTCTAGGATTTTTACAGACCACATCCATGACATGAGGCTGGTCTAAGGTGGGAAAAATGGGAAATTGCAAGGTGGATATGAGGTGGGACAAAACTATGGTCAATCAATAAGATTACGAGTATAATTGCTCAGGTAAACTTCATTAAATCAGGAGGATCATATAGGGAAGCAAAGCATTAACACACTGCAGCAAGCAAGCATTAACACAGAACAGGGTTTTTTCGTACAGGGGGTTGAGTTAATGACTGTTCCTGGCTTTTTCAAGGTGATAGAAACCTATTTAGAATACTAATCCCTAATGTTTATCCTTAGAGGGGTATACAGATGCATTTGTTTTCTCTTTTGTCTTGAGGTCTGGCCCACAGCAGAGATGCCTGTCTCTTCCCACATTTGCAAGGTATCTCACCTTCTGCACTGGCTCCTTTGAGGGCCTAGCTCTATCTAACTGCCTGTAACATTTTATCTAGCTTAACTGTGTACAACAAAAGCACCTCCCTGAGCCAGTCACCTTCCAAGAAACACTTCTGAGTAAATGATACTTTGGGGCGATATTTTAGATCTAAACCATAACAAATGACTAAATGAAGTCATTTTAACAGTGGCACATCATAGGTCTATTGCCAGGATGCAATGAATCCATGCCCAGCATTTAGTGCAGTGCCAAATCTATGATAAGGGCTCTTGTAATTATTAAAATTAGGCTACAGAATTACAGGACAATCACAGTCAAAGAGGCTTGGTCAGTACAGTGACTTACAGAGGGCTAAACCATGAGATCTACTTGGATTACAAAGAAAAGAGTGGGTGGTGTGACAAGTGGAGAATGGTCAAGATTAAAGAGAAGTGGTGGAAGAGTGAATGTTGTTAAAGCTGGTTAAGGAGTAATTGGGATTTTATTACATCACTCTCTACTTTAAATTTTCTAATAAAGAGCATCAACAATAAAGCAAAAGGAAATATAATTATTTTTGAATGAAAGATTTAAAAATCTACATAATTTTTTAGAGAAATAATGTTGAGGTTTATTTTTTAAAAAAACATGCTGAGGCAGGAAATCACTTGAACCCATAAGATCAGCCTAGGTGAGATAGTAAGAGCCACATCTCAAAAATAAGTAAGTAAATAAATAAAATCCATAAAGATCTAGGAAAACTGCAAGCTCTATTTAAACTTTCTGTAACACTCTGATTGGACCTGATTCTCCCCGCCCCCAACCTGCTTGCCAGCAGAGGCACTACTTTCAGCAGCGAACTCATTGGCAAGCACAGGATGTTGTAGTAAAAAAGATAACACAGGATGCGGCGGCAGGGTGGGGACGTTGCGGATCCTGGGATATCTGGGGACAACTGGAGACACTCCAGAGTTTATGCAGGACCTTCAAAGACTTTGCCCACTGAGGTACAAGACAGCCAGAGAACTTCAAACACAGATATTTATTAAAATCTTCCTGCCTAATATCCCTTGCCTCCTCTCCATCCCTATAAAAGGGGCACACTTCTCTTTGCTCCATACAGAAGGTCTTTTCACTTTCTATCTGCCTGTACCCAGGCACAATAAATTCCATGCCAATGTTCCTTTAAATAAGCCTGGTGGTCTCTGCCCGTCCCCTGCCCCTGCCCTGTGTGTTACACTGTCAGTGTGAATTCACATCTTTTAAACTCTTTTGCTAGGGTATGTACAAGTGGAGACACTAGGGATCTTCAGCCCCACACAGATTTTACTCATCACCAAAAAAACTCAAGTTCCTTAAACATTCCCTGCATCACAGAACAGAGAAAATTACAGATGGGCCGTAGCATGAGGAGCTGCCAGGAAACAGATCATCAGGGCCATGCTGAGAGGATGAAAGAATCTGTGTAATAGAGCTCCATGGAGAGTGACAATTTAAGCATCAAAAAGTGCTTGTTCAGTGTGGTAGTGTTTACCTGTAGTCCTAGCACTCTAGGAAGCTGAGGCAGGGGGATCACAAATTGAAATCCAACCTAACAATTTAGCAACTTAGAGAGATGCTACTTAAAAAACAAAAACATAAGCAAAGGCTGTAGCTATAACTCAGTGTTAAGGTCCTGGTTGCAATGTTTAGTTCCAAAATAATTAATTAATTAATAAAGAGAAAAAAAGGAAAAACAGAAAAAGGGACACAGAGGAGTTAGTTAATTGAAATAAGATGACTCTGAGAGAATTCTAAAGGTATAATGACAAGTTAGCATTAAGTGTTATCCAAAGAAATATGACTCAGAAAAGACTGTTTCCTGTACATCTTATTGCCCAGGCAGCTAGTTGGTTGGTGTTAATTGTGCTGCTTTGGATTTGTTTACTGTTTCCATAAAGAAGACCAATAAAATCTGTCTTATGTTAGCTGAGGCACAGATCAAAATTCACTCAAACAACAGTGATAAAAGAATGTTGGTCCTGGGCTTTCAGGATCCTGAGAGCCAGAGTCAAGGAAATGAGCTTGCTGGGGGGTGCTGAGGATACTCTGGCAGCTCAGAACATGAGTGGCGACATGTAAAGACTCACCTCAAGTCAGTAAAATAGGAGGAAAGAAAGGAAGGAAGGAAGGAAGGATGGAAGGAAGGAAGGAATGATGGAAGGAAGGAAGGAAGGGAGGAGAGATGGAGAGAAGGGGGAGGGAAGGAAGGAAAAGGGAAGGGAATGGAAGAGTGGAAAGGAAGTGGTGATGGGAGGGAGGGAGGGAGGAAGGAAGGAAGGAAGGAAGGAAGGAAGGAAGGAAGGAAGGAAGGAAGGAAAGAAAGAAAAATTGTGTCAGCAGGGGAACTCTGGGACAATTCTCATTCGGAATTGTCCAGAATCCATTACTCTTCACCTCTTTTAAGTCTGATGCTTCTAATTTCATCAAAGGTGTAATTCACTGGTGGATTCATAATTTGAAGGCATTATCTGGAGGTGATGGAAATTTAAGAGGAGGAGTCTAGTTGAAGGGAAGGGATTATGGGGAGCTTGACCTTAGTAGCTCTCCTCTTTGCCTCCCTTTTCTCTTCCCATCTTCCTCCTTCTTGCAGCTCTCCACTCTTATGCCCTTCTGCCAAGATGAGTCTGCCTCACCCACAAGCCTAAAATCAATGGAGTCAGCTGAGCACACACTGAAAACTCTAAAACCTTTAAGTGAATATTATACTACAGGGATAGATAGTTGACTAATACATTTGCTAATGCAAGGCAATCTAACATCATTTTGGTACCATTAGGCTATTTTGGTTATGCTTTTGTCTGCATTTCAGATGTATGATGCTTTAAAGAAAACTTTATGTACTGCTTGTTTTATTTATTTGACTTTTGATCTGATGGAAATATTGGGAAGTTCGTTGTGACATGTTTAAGTCTGTCTAGTTGCGTTTGTGAAAGCAAGAACCCTATTTTCCAGGTATGGAAGCTGGCTGGGCTGGGGGTCCACATGCTGAGTCTCTACTGTTGCCTCACAGCCTAGATTTCTAGACTGAGGGTCTTGGCCCCTATCTGGTTGCTTTCCTCAAGCCTTCGTTGTCTTTCCTCTTTGATTGCTGAGGAGGCCACCTGCGGAGCTGGATTCTCAGCATGTCTGTCAAGTCCTACTGGCTGATTGGCCTCTGCTCTGAAAGTGAGGATTGGCAAATACAGGCTGACAGATGGTCCTTTTGACTTCTCTCCACCACTGACGTGTGTGTTAGGAGGATTGTTACAGGATGGTGTGTGTGTGTGTGTGTGTGTGTGTGTGGTGTGTGTGTGTTAGGGGGATGGTTATAGGAGAGACACCAGCTGGGTCCACACTGGAGTCAGGGGGGCAAGAGAGGAACTTAAGGCATAGAGAGGTCAGGTGGGTTGGTTGTCCTGAGCTAAGAGAGTAAATACTGTGGAAAAAAACTCAAGGTCACTTATTGCTGTGATAGCCATCTATGTGGTATACCAGCTGCCAGGCCTGTGAGTTTTTACCAATAAGCTCTTCTTAGAACTCATAGATTTTCTCTTTCCACCTAGTCACCAGCAGTTGTCTGGCCAATGAATGCTACTGCCCTGGATTTCCACTTGAATTTCTTTAGGAACCTTGCATTTTTTGCCCTTTCTCTGTGCTTGAGCTCCATCTTGTACTTCCTCTACCCAATGTTTCATCATCATATGTGATGTGGCTATGAGCCAGTGGCCTCATGTTAAATAGAAACAATGACTTACCTCCCTCACAAGATTGTTAGGTTTCTCAGAGAGAAACACCAAGTATTATAAATGTAATTATTAGCTTCTTCTGCCATCTTTCCTATTAACACAGTTTCCCAGACTGAACTTCTAATATACATTTCTAACCCATAATTTCTTGCCCCTTTTGATATCTTATTTGTCATTTCTTAGAATTTTTGGGTTGTTGGCAGCATTTGACCCCATAGGGCTTTTTTTTGTAAGTTGTAATGATTTAGGGCTACTTTCTTCCACCCACAGACTTCTACCTGGAATATATAGATTGAAGTGAACTGATAACAAATTAGAAAACACAAGAATGTGGATGTGGTGGATTAACTAATGGGCAACTTGTAATACCCAGCTGAACTGAATCAGCGTGGTTCTGAATGTGGAGGGCCCACCTGAGGATTGTTGTCAAGAGCATAAAAGGAAAACAGGAAGGGAAGATGGTGTGCTGTTGACTCCCATAGAAACTTGTTGGGTTGGTTTTCCTGATATGAACTGAGCAATTCTCACTGGCAGAGGAGCTCACGTCCTCATTGTTGCTGAGGATGGCTTGGTTCCTTTCAAAGGAGTTCTGGTCCATACCTTCAACATGGCTTCCTGGCTTCAGTGCAGATCCCTCAGCCTGCTGGCATAGATCCTTCATACCCCTGGTGCGGACTTTCTAGCTTCTATCACTGACCTTTGTGCCTTACCAGTTCAGATCCTTCATACAGACTTGCATAAGACATTGTCATGGGCTCTAGGCCTCCAGCTGGGCTCATGGAAGACATTGCTGTGGGATCCAGGCCCTCACCTAGATTCTTTGGGTCTCTAGTATGTGGACAGATCTCCTCCACTCTTTTGTATTCTACTCTTTCAATGAATATTATAAAATAATCCTAAAATGTATGTGTCCTGTATTAAATATTTTCCCTTGTGAACCCTGACTACAACACTGAATAAAATTATAGTTAAAAAAATATATATCCACACATTCCAATGACAAATGACTGAAAGAATTGCGCTAGTGAAAAGTCAACAACTTTGTTCTTGCCTGTTTTTGGGCAGTGGACCTTTCATGTGGTAGACCAATGTGATAATCATTACACTACAGAAGTAGCTTCCAGAGTTCTGGGACATGAACTTTATAAGACCTATCTTTACTGCCCAAATTTTTGAACTCCTGCTGAGTCAGAGCCCTTGGAACAGTTCTGATATTGGAAATGATATCAGAAACTCCAAATATGATACAAGGGAAATATAACTCCCAGCCTGATAGATGTCTGATATGCTGAGTTCGTGGTCCCCAAAACTGAAGAGTGAATTCTAAGAAATAACGGAGGTTAAGAGTAGTAAATATTTATTGAGGGGGAAGAGATACAGCTTCTGAGAGGCAGGAGGGGACCTGAAAGTGGGTTGCTGACAACCCCACTTCTCAGGGGAAGTTTTATAGAGCACAAGTACATGGTTACAATGTGGGTAAGAGTTATGATCAATCAATAAGATTGTAAGTATAGTTGCTTAGGTAATATTGATCCAATAGGGAAGCAAGTCACATAGCAAGTACACATGGAAAGAACAAAGAACTTTTCAGGAAGAGATGAGTCTGATGTTCTTGGTTAGCCCCTGAGGTGACTGATATCTATCTAGACTTTATTAGACAAGGTGTTAGCACTTATCTCAGGCCTGGTCATTTTGTCTTTATGTTGGGGACTTGCCTCCAACAGATGTGCCACTACCCAAAGTTGTAATGAGTTTTCATTTCCTGCACTGATTCGAGGGCCCAGCCATATCTGACTGCCTATAATATTTATACCTAATTTAGCTGTCTATAATAGTTCCACCCCGGAATATTAGTCCTCTGGCCCTAGGTAATGTTATTTGTCAAACTAGTATGCAGCCTGCATATGGGTGGTAAAATTAGTCATAACCAGTAATCTGTAATTTGTGCTCCATTGACAGTAACAATGGAGAGGATTTTTTAAAAAAGCATTCAAAATATTTGAGATTTTTATGTTGTTTTTGACAGTACTGGGAAATGAACTCAGGGGCACTCCACCACTGAGGTGCATCTCAGCCCTTTTTATTTTTTGAAATAGGGTCTGGATAAGTCACTAATTTGCCCAGTTGGGCTCAACCTTGCTTTCATCCTGCATCAGCCCATCGGAGTGCTGGGATCACACATATGCCACCACGATACCTAGCAGAGATTTTAATATATTTGTCTAAATATAAATTTAAGTAAGTATAAAGTGAAAAAATAAAACTACTTTTATGTCACCTTTAAAAAATAATGGTACATTTCTTCTAGTTATGCAAAATTAGTAAAAATAAAGGGTAAAATTGAAACTAATGAGTATGAAACTTTAAAACAGTGTTTAAACACCAGCTTGTGTTAGTCCCATTTACTCAAGATAAGCTTATAGTCACACTAACTCTTCAGGGACACACACGTTAGGACTATGCTAGCAACTCTGCCTATTTCACAAATTCTGACCAATTCTTACCCAGATGTCCCTCAGAGAGTAACATATTCAACCTTTCCTAACTTTGGCCTTTGACATACTTCTGAATCACAAGCTGATAGTATCCTTTGCCTAGAAAGTTTAATAAACTAATTTATGTGATCTACAGACTTCTCTTGTGATTTGGTATGTTTGTTGGGGAGACTTCAACAACCGGAAATAGAAAATAGATTGTATTTGCAGGACTAAGGAAACAGTCAATATAAACAAATGAATTTCAACTGAAGTTAAGAAGAATTTCACAGCTAGTAAATTGAGGATGCTTGTGTTAGGGTGTTTCAAAACAGGACTTTTTTTAAAAACAGGACATTTTTATGTTCTTTTATATGTGGTGGCAAAGTAGAGGCTGGAATGTCAGGTAACATCCCACAAAAGATGGACTTTTCATTCTAAAAGAAAATAAATTGAAGATGAAAGTTTCTTTACACAAAGCAGATTTTTTCCTAAAAAAATTAATTTTTATTGATTATACAGGCTTTATTTTGGCAGATTCATATACGCAGATTCATATATACATATTTGATCATTTTTACTCCATCATTCGCCTGTCCCAACCCCTCCCCTAGTTTCACATTTTTGGGAGTTTCAATGTATGTAATGCATTTTGCTCATATCTGTCCCCTTGTTATCTGCCCTGCTTTCCCTCCTCGTTTCTTCTCTCTTACCTAATAGTACTCTCCTTTCTGCTTTCTCATCTATTTTAGATTTCACATATGAGGGAGAACATGCAATATTTGTCTTTCTGAGTGGCTTATTTTGCTAACATGATGACTCCAGATCCACCCATTTTCTCGCAAATGACAGAATTTCATTGTTCCTTATGGTTGAATAATATTCTATTATATATATATATATATAGTTTCCTTTATCTTGTAATTCCTTATGGGAATCTAGGCTTGTTCCAGAACTCAGCTATTATGAATTGTGCCACAATAAACACAGGTATGCAGGTATCCCTATGATATGATGACATTATTTTTTACTTTTATTTTTATTTTGAGACAAGGTCTCACTATATAGTCCAGGTTGGCTGTGAACTCACTGTGTAGCCTAGGCTGGCCTCAAACTCAAGGCAATCCTTCTGCCTTAGCCTCCCAAGAGCTGAGATTACAAACATGCACCACCACACCTGGCTTAATATGCTGATTTTAATTGCTTAAGGTATATAAACCACCTGGGAGTGGTTTAGCTACTTGATAAAATAATAGTTCTATGTTGAGGAACTTCCAGACTGATTTTGTAGTACCTAATTTACATTCCTACCTATAGTGTAGATGGGTTCCCCTCCTGCAAATCCTGGACAGTATTTATTTTCTATTCTTGATGACAGTTATTCTGAATGGGATGAGATGAAATCTTAATGTGTTGTTTTTTTTTTTTAATGGGATGAGATTTTTTTTTTTAAGACAGGGTCTCACTTTGTAGGGGAGGCTGGCCTTTAACTTGTCGAGGTTCACATGTACAACTCTGAAAGAAGAGCAGTTATCCCCATTTTGGCTAAACCTGGCCCTATCCATGTATTGATACTTCCCACCATTCTCACAGTCACTTATCCTCAAGCCACTCCCTTCTTCACAAATTAATAAAACCTGGGTTTGGCCCTGGGTTAAGGCCTTTGTTCCAGTTAGCCATCATCCTAGCTGGATTTAGGACCTGCTTGTTTCCCCACCATCTTGGATATTTAATTGTGTTTTTATTTACAGCATGAGTTGCACTGAGCATGGTAGATTGGAATCAACTCATTAGAATTCCAATAACTTTTCCATAAGACTACAAATATAAATTTCTCAGACTGAGACAAGGGACAGTCAGGGCTCTCTATATTGAACTCATTATGTAGCCTAGGCTGGACTTGAACTCGCTTTAGTCCTCCTGCCTCAGCCTCCACCAGCCTCAGTGTAGTTCTGATTTGCATTTCCCTAATGGCTAAAGATGTTGAACATTCTTTCATATACTTATTAGTCATTTGTACTTCTTTTGAGAAGTGTCCAAATCATTTGCCTATTTAATGGTTGGGTTATTTGACATTTTTGTTAAGTTTTTTGAGATCTTTATATATTCTTTTTTCATTTGTTTGTTTCTTGAGACAGTGTCTTGCTATGAGGTTTAGGCTGGCTGTGAACTCACTATGTAACCCAGGCTGGTCTTGAACTTGTGGCAGTCCTCCTGCCTCAACCTCCAGAGTGCTGAGATTACAGGTATATGTCACCATGCCTGCATTCTTTATACATTCTTGATATCCTCTATCAAAAGAGTAGTTGGTAAAGAGTTTTCTCTTACTTTATGGGCTAGGTCTTCACTTTGTTAGTTGTTTCCCTTGCTGTGCAGAAACTTTCTAATTTGATGTAGTCCCATTTGTTGATTCTTGCTATTATCGCCTATATTATTGGAGTCCTGCTCAGAAACTCTTTGTGCTATGGCCTCAAGTGTTTCCCCTATGATGTTTTTACTTGTTTGCTGTTTTTGTTTTAGCAGTTTCAAGTGTTTTAAAATTTTTAATTAATTTATTTACTTTTGACTTTTTGAGACAGGCTCTCACTTTGTAGCCCAGCCTGGCCTCTAACTTATGGTGATCCTTCTGCCACAGGTCCCAAGTGCTGATTACATATGTGCACCACCATGTCTGGCTTCATGTGAATTTTAGGACATTCTAGTTCTGTAAAGAATGTCCTTGGTATTTTGATGGAGATGACATTGAATCTGTAATTTGCTTTTTGGTAATACAACCACTTTGGCAATACAGTATGCATCTATGAAGTTGCAGTTCAGAGTTCTGCAATTTTGCTAAAACTGCAAATGTTCTCCACAATTGTTTCTTTGGAGAGAGAATTACAAGTAGCCAACCTGAGAGTGTTAATCAGTTCTCCTTGCTGCTAATTGGCTGCTGTCCTGTAACTTGTTTCTGGCAGATTCACCAACATTTTTGCTATCTCTCTCAGTATTGTTCTTTTTAAAGTCCTAAGATCCCTAAGATGCTCTGCACCTTGGAAGGCTTTAATATATTATTTTATTAAATTAAATTACATAACTGCAGGACACATAGATTATTTAGGGTTTAAACTATACAAATAGGCATTTATCGAAATTTTTCTGACCATATCTGAAATCTGCAGTTTTTCACAATTTGCAGGTGCTGTAGGAATGTAACCCTTTCAGGGGTCTACTGTATTAACTCTGTCAATTCATGAACATGGGAAGTCCTTCCATCTGGTGTCTTCAATTCCTTTCTTCAGTATTCTCAGATTTTAACTGTTGAGAGCTTTCACCTATTGGTTAGATTGATCCCTAGATATTTTATTTGAAGTTATTGTTAATGAAGACAGCACTTTTTTTTTTTTTTTTTTTTAACCAAAAGTTGAAGCCAGGCTGCTGCAGAGGAAGCACTGAAGGTCTCAAATGCCTAGGGGTTATCACCATTCCCTTCAATGCACCTAGTCCACAACATCTGGGCAAGACGTTTGGTAAACAGAAAGCACCTAATACCTATGTATCGACTGTGGGTGGTGGCTTGCAGACTTCTAGGAATTTGTCAACCGGTACTCATTTCTCACTCTTTCCCCTAGGGCAAGAGAAAGTCCTAGGGCTGCAGGGTTAAACTAAAGGTTTTTATGCCCAGCTACTAGAAAGTAGCCTGACCAACCTCTTGGTTAGGAGAGTTGTCTTTGTAACAAAGGTGCTTCTATCATTGTCCTTTCCAAAGGTTAGTGTTTCTAGATCTTGAACTCAGTACTGTAAGGTTGAGAGTCTCAGGCTGCACTGAGCTACCCAGCAAACATCAAAGAGATCACAAGTTCTATGTCAGGAGACCGAGATTGACATGCAGAAGAACCTCACGCTTTGAAATGTAACTGCACTGTACCTAAGCAACGCTTAATGCCTCCGCCTTGATCCTAGGCATCCTAGGGGAAGGATCTAAAGCCTACAATCCCTCCACTTGAGAAAGGTTGTCACATCAACTTCCAAGCCGAAGAGCGAGACATTAGGTAAGGTAAGAGTTGACGTTTACATTCGGAGTCATGAACTTTGCTCTGCTTCAGACCCACTTCACAGCCAGTCTCCCCCAAACAGAGGGACAGATAAACATATATGTCCATGCTTCTATGGGACATCTCCGTCTTCACAAAACGGGGGAGGGATAGGGGAGATGGTGAAAGCTAGATGGAAAAAAGAAAGACAAAACTGTGTTTCCGCCCGGTTTCGAACCGGGGACCTTTCGCGTGTGAGGCGAACGTGATAACCACTACACTACGGAAACAATCCCACGTAATGCCTCCTGCACTCTAGACTTGCAGATTTCAAAGACTGTCCGACCTGAAGCAACCTGAAGTCCTTCCAGACCCGTCCTTCTGCTTCTGCAGGGGCCATGGAGCTGTGTCTAGCTCTTGTGAAAGACTTCTCCGTGCCAGGAGCGTCTGCAGCTCCCGGGACTGCTTCGTAGATTTCCCCGGCGGCGACTTGCTGCTTCGGGTCGTGCAGTCGGACATCCTCAGGCTCCGAGCAACCTCCTAGGAAGCGCAGTGTCCACCAGAAGATTTCCACTGGGCAACTCCTACCTCAGTAGTCCCGGCTTCGCGCTGGAAATTCCCTACATAAATCATGATTCTTTAATCCTTCCCCATTTAAAAATTAAATGAGATATTTAAATAAACCATCAAATATTATTTCTATTGCCCAAAGAATCTACTGGCAGAGACGTTCTGTGGGAACATAGCAGCATCTTTACTGTGATCCCCAGAACAGGAGCATGAATAAGTGCACAACTCAAAAAGTATTTCCTGAATGAATAGGTGACACTAAGAAAAAATATTTTTTTTTTCTTTAAAACAAAGACATCAGCGTGGTTCAAAATGCATTCTCAACCTTCCCAAATTGTATGAGTATTTTTCCAGACAGCGATAACAACAAAGTGTAAGTTACTTTTATATCGCTCTTGCCATATGCTAAGCCACTCTTTCACTGCTTTGACACTCTCACAAAATCTTGTGAGATGGAAACTGATAAGTTTAGTTAGGGATATAAAGATATCAAATACATTTAACATTTCCTTTTTAATAGATGGTATTATACTTCATTGTTGAGCAACTTGCTCATTTAACACATTCTGAAGAGGATTCCCTTTTTTTTACAGCTAAAGAGTGTTCCATTGTGTGAATGTGCGTGTACTGATTTGTCACCCTTTCCTTACCAGGGAGGTTTGTTAAAACGATACTGCGACCAACTGGAAGTTTCTAAAAGGAGTGTGGAAGTACCAACTACAGTAGTTGGGGAGGAGGGCTCATCTCTGGCTCCGCCCCCTAACCCGTCCAGGAGGGTCCATCTGATTCTCAAACAACGAAGTCCTCCGCCTAGAAGGGCCGGAAGTACTTCAATACACTCTCTGGTGTCCGCCCCTTCACTTCCGTATGAAAAGCTGTGGGCCGGCCCTGGGGCAGTCGTCAAATTCCCGGTCGGTAGAATGGCGCCTGGCCGTTGGGGTCATAATACCGACAGTAGACAGCTGCCAAACGCAACCGCTGTCCCCTGTAGTTTTGGAACAGTGGCGGAGGATGGGGATGGGCGCTTCTATTCTGTCCGCGTTTCTCGCTACTTCGCATCACGGAGACATGGGCCTCCACCGTCCTAGCCTTCCCACCAGTTCCCGAATGTCGGCTAGAGCGTCTCTTCGCTGTTTCCTGTCACCGTGGGGCCTCGGGGAGGGGAAGAAGGGCGTAGCCGAACCAAGGAGGGAACTCGCGAGCTTGGGTGGTGCGCAGACGCCGGAAGTGTTGGGAGGAAGGCCGGAAGGGAAGGGGGCGGGGCCAGGAAGTGAGGAGGGGCGGGGGCTTATGAGGAGGCCGGGGGAGCGTTGGGGTAAATTTGCACTCAGGGCCACCTGAGGGACTTGTCCGTGGGGAACTCTGCTCTGTCCCCTCCCTTCGAAGAGACACGGTTGTCGTCTGGGAGCAGGGAACTCTGTGGAGAGGGGGTTGTTGCAATAGTTTTCTGGCTGCGCTTGAGGCAGGGTTACGGAGGCAGGGCTGGGGGTGGGGCCGGGTCTCCAGGGCGTCTGAGAGGGAAGACCCCCGTTGCCCCGCATCCCCCACCGCACATCTACACTGGCTGACTGGACACTAAGATGGCTGCCGTTGCCATGACACCCAACCCTGTGCAGACCCTTCAGGAGGAGGCGGTGTGCGCCATCTGCCTCGATTACTTCACGGACCCGGTGTCCATCGGCTGCGGGCACAACTTCTGTCGAGTGTGTGTAACCCAGTTGTGGGGCGGGGAAGATGAGGAGGACCGGGATGAGTTGGAGCGGGAGGAGGAGGAGGAAGAGGAGGACGGAGAGGAGGAGGAAGTGGAGGCAGTGGGGGCCAGCGGGGGCTGGGACACTCCTATGAGAGAGGAAGATTTTGAGGGCGACATGGAGGAGGAGGTGGAGGAGGAAGAGGAGGGTGTGTTCTGGACCAGTGGCATGGCTGGGTCCAACTGGGACAACATGGACTATATGTGGGAGGAGGAGGACGAAGAGGAAGAACTGGACTACTATTTGGGGGACATGGAGGACCTGAGGGGGGAGGATGAAGAGGATGAGGAAGAAGTGCTGGAGGAGGACGAGGAAGAGGAGCTAGATCCCGTCACCCCACTGTCCCCACCTCCAGCCCCTCGGAGGTGCTTCACCTGTCCCCAGTGCCGAAAGAGCTTTCCTCGGCGGAGCTTCCGCCCCAACCTGCAGCTGGCCAACATGGTCCAGGTGATTCGGCAGATGCACCCAATTCCTGGTCGAGGGAGCCGTGTGAACGAGCAGGGTATCTGTCCTAAACACCAGGAAGCCCTGAAGCTATTCTGCGAGGTGGATGAAGAGGCCATTTGTGTGGTGTGCCGAGAATCCAGGAGCCACAAACAGCACAGTGTGGTGCCATTGGAAGAGGTGGTGCAGGAGTACAAGGTGAGAGAAGAGAGCAAATAGAGTTTAGTAGGGGTGGAGAGAAAGTAAAGGGAACTAGGAAAAGGAGACACCTGTTCCCCTCACAGAACTTCGTGTACCGGTGAGCTGATGCTATCCAAGCACTTAATGGCACCAAGGTGGGTTGGAGTAAGAAGTACCTGTTCACAGACACAGTGAAGAAGACTGAGGAAGCAAGCAAATAGGGTAATGCCAGATCACGGGGCTTGTCTTTTTGGGAAGGGTCACTGCAGTTTCGCAGTTCCACTGTTGCTGAGAGTGGGAGATGGAAGTGACAGGTCCTTAAAGCTTTACTGCCAGTTTGATTTTTTTTTTCTGGGTGAGTCTTTTTAAGTCTTTGATGGGTGTTCTTCAAGATGAAATGGGGGCCTCAGCAAGAAAGGGCTCTGAAACAGGAACATAGAAATAAGCAGTTAGACCCAAGTGCCCTGCACTAGCACCCACCCCATGATATGGCTTGTTCCCCTCTTGAGGACTTTGGCACTGCAGCAGTCAGATATACTGACCAGAAAAGAGGAAAAAAGGCTTTTTAATTGTTTATTTTTTAATTTTTTGAGACAGGGTCTCACTGTGTAGTTCAGGCTGGTCTTGAACTCTATGTAGCCTAGGCTGGCCTCAAACTGGAGGTGATTCTTTTGCCTCAACCTGCCAAGCGCTGGGATTATAGACATTTGCCACCATGCCCAGCTTCTTGAGAGATTTTTAAGGCAGTGGCTCTGCCTCCTCTCAAATCTTGGTCACTTTTTTTTGAGTGTCTTTGAACTTTAATTTTCCCAGGATAGAGAATTAATACAGTGTTTACTGGATACTTAATAAACACAGAGGGGCAGGGGCTGGGGATTTAGCTCAGCGGTACAGCGCCTGCCTGGCAAGCGCAAGGTCATAAGTTTGATTCCTGGTACCGGAAGAAAAACAAAAACAGCATATACAGAGGACACTTTTCTTGGATTATCATTTAAGAGTCAGCCATCCTGGGAGTTTGACATTTTCTGTTCCCACTTTACATATTGGGGAACAGGATCAGAGAGGTTTAAATACTGTACACCGGGCCATGTGCAACGCTAGTAAGTGATGGAGTTGGTTATGGACTGTTCCTCCCCCTGGGATATACTGTTAATAATGACACTATCATTTGTTTGCTTTTACTTTAAGTTTTCTGACATGTGACCTTTCTTCTTGGAGTCTAATTCTAGTTTGGTTAATGTCTTGCTTCTTACCTCTGATCATAACTACTTGGAGGTAAGTAAAGGAGATTTGTTTATCAATCACTGAGCACAAATGGCACTACTTTCCAATGACCTGAGTGGCTTTGAAGCAGTAGGACCAGGAGGAAGATAAGGTGGCCTCTGTTTAGTCTGCACAGAGCCTTTATTTTGACTGGTGTTTTCACTTCTGAAGGACACTCTGATTCCTTCATTCACTTAATTTCGGGATTATTATTACCACATTTTGTTTTTTTTAATATATAGGGTCTTGCGGAGTATTTCTGGCTGGCCTTTAACTCTTCCTATCTCAGCCTGAAGTGCTGGATTGCAGGCATTTGCCACCCCGACCAGCATCATTAAATTTTAGAGTAATGTGTGTAGGGTTTCTTAGCTCTGAGTGGTAGAATAAACTATCATCACTTCATCTCACTGCACACAGTGATTGTCAAGCCTGGTTGACTGTGAGAGTTAGTAGGGGAAATTTTCAAAGTACAGTTGCTCCTACCACTAGAGATTCCGAATCAGTGAAGAGAAATATGTTTAGAAAGTGCAGCCTAACAGAGTGTGATGGTGTGCACTTGTAATCCCGGCACTCTGGGAGGCTGAGGCAGGAGGTTTGCCAAGTTTGAGCCCGGTATAGGCAGCACAGGGAGTCTCCATAAGACCCTGCCTAAAAAAAAAAAAAAGAGCTGGGGATGTAGCTCAGTGTGAAGGCCCTGGGTTCAGTAATGGGAATTGCTGTATTTAACACTGCCTGCCTGATAAGCTCTACTTTTTTAGAAGAGGTGGTCAGGAATTTTTGTCCTTTTTATATTCCCTCAACTCCTGACTAGCTGAACCCATCCTACAATGTATGGTCTGCTTGGTAACTGGAATACAGGGTGGACTATTCATGCGTGTTTCATATTTTCTTTTTCATCTGTAGGATAGTACTTCCAAGGATCTTCTGAAACTGGATTTTAATTTGTATTAGCCACATCTGTTGAATGCCTGGTGCCTGAAAACTTTGTACTCAGTCCTGAAATTGATCAGGAATTAAAAGAAGTTATAATCCCTTTCTTGGGCTCTTCAGTTTGAAGCCAGATTAACAGTTAACCTGACATCAACTGATCAACAAATGAAAATGTGTAGTGCATTTTGTTATGTAGATATAATTTGAGTGATTCCCTTTCTGACTTATAGGCTATTTTATAGGTGGGTGATTTATTCTTGCACACTAGCACTAGCTTGGCACTGTATTATTTTGTAGAAATATTTTCTTACTGAATGGATAAACTGTACATAAATAATTCTCCTAAAAATTTAAGTGTCTTTGAAAATTTCTCTTAAATAGCACTCTTAGATTGATTTGTATTTATAAATTTTTTTGTCAAGAATTTAGGAAGAATATTAAATGGTAAGTTTAAGTACTATAAATTCTGAATTAATGGAATATAAATTATTGACTATGTGAAGAAACAGTATCAAAAGGCAAAGTTTTGTGTTATTATTGTAATACAATAGTTTTATTATTATTGTAATACAATAATTCTATTGTAATTTTTTTCTGTAGCCAGTTGTGCAACAACAGCCTTTTGTAATCTGGGTCTGTGACTTCTTCAGTTCAAGGTTAGTTCAGGATGTCACTGGCAGCTTCCTACTTAGGTAGTAAATGTTAGATAATATTTACTGATTTTTTTTGCCAGACACTGTGCTAAGTATACCGTCCATGAGATATATTCTATTGCCATTTTAAGCTGAGAAACTGGAAGCATGGCTTGCTTCAGATCACCTAGCTGCATTCCTGACCTGATTGGAGTCTAGGCTTGCGTTCTACCCTGATACTTTCCTGAAGGAAAAGAAGAGGAAAAAGGCAGAAGTGGCAAACAAACAAACAAAAAAATAAATAGGTGGGGCTTATTTCATATATTTTAGTTTCTCTAATAGGTCTTTATTTTTATTTTTTTGAGACAGGGTATCACTATGTACTTCCGGCTGGCCTTGAACTCACTGTGTAACCCAGGTTGGCCTCAAACTCTCAGTGATCCTCTTGCTTCAGCCTTCCAAGTGCTGGAATTATAGGCATGGATATGCCCGGCTCTAACAGGCTGTTAAAAGAAAAAGACTAAGCTACAAATTGTTGGCATACACCACAAAGCTCATGTGCCTAATTGCTGTGAACGTTATAAATTTAGAAAGAAGCTAGGCATGGTGGCACATGCCTAAAATCCTGCACTCTGAGAGACTGGAGGCAGGAGGATTGCAAACTTAAGCCTACCCTGAGCAATTTAGTGACTGAGAGCCTGTCTCAAATAAAAGGGCTGGGGATATAGCTCTGGATCAATTAACCAGTACCAAAAAAAGATGGTGAGGGAAGAGTTTTTTGTTTTTATTTTCCATTCAGCAAGTAATTAAGCAGAAGAGAAAGCAGACAGATAGAAATAGAAATACTAAATGGAGGCAGGGATCCAGAAGTGCCCTGGGAGAAACACACTTTTTAAAATTATTAGTGCCATGGAAAATCAGGCCTACGGTCATGGGGATGGCTTTTAAAGGAAGACTGCCTTTGATGGAATTATACTTAAAAAACAGGTTGTTGCCGAATGTGGTGGTGGTTGCCTATAACCCCAGCACTTAGGAGGCTGAGGCAGGAGGATTGCCACAAGTTTGAGGCCAGCTAGAGCTACTAGTGAGTTCAAGGACAGCTTAAACTACAATGGCAAAACCTTGTCTCAAAACAAAAGTCATGTTCGTGACAAGCTAAAAAGGGATGGTGTAAGGAGGTAGGGCCAAAAATGTAGAGTCAATAATTTGGAAGCGATAAAGAATCACTGAAAGATACTTAGCATGGGCATAAGATCATCAGAGAAGTATTTAAGAGAGGAAAATCTACAAAGACTCTGTGATAAGAAGCTTAATCGACGTTCTTGATTGTGGAGCTCCAGGATCTCACCTTTAGAGAGTGCACACAGGACTTATATATGTGAGAATAGGGGGAGGATTGGAAGTTTTGTTGTTTTCTGAGAGAAGAGTTGTGAGGAAAGGCTTGACACTTATCCTGGGTTATCCAGCTTTGAGACCCAACCTCCTGAAGGGAGAATTGCAGAGATAGGCTCTGAAGAACGGGCCTCTTCTGGCCTGTACCTTTAACCTTCTCTTTCCTATTCCTTCAGGCCAAACTGCAGGGGCATGTGGAACCACTTAGGAAACACCTGGAGGCTGTGCAGAAGATGAAGGCCAAGGAGGAGAGGCGAGTGACAGAGCTAAAGGTGGGTGAATATCCTTCAACAGGCTGACTGATTCTGTGGTCAGGGCAAAGGAAATGGGGCTGATCACTGATAAGTGATGACTAGATTCTCAGGAAGGGACAAGGCCTGGGAGAAGGGTAGATGCTTTTCCAGGGACGAGCCTGTAAGGTTTAGGAAGCATGTTACTTCCTAGGTTCTATAATGGAGTGAAAAGAGGCCGGGCTTGACAGTGCTGGCTGCCTGGCTCAAGGCTGCAGAGCAAGGCTTTCTGTCCAGACACCTGCCCCATAACAGTGGAACAGAAGGGGTTAAAACCCACCATCAGAGAAGCCCCAGGTCACAGGATAGATATAGGTGGTTGGCAGAGCAACTGTGAGCATGAGAGGGATGTGGTCCTAGGAGGCTTTTGATGTCCGGAGAGAGGCACAAGGTGTGTAGGGGAAGGGGAAGGAGTTACTGCAGGACCTACTCATTTATAGTTCAGTGTTTCTCAACCCTTTTTCATTGTTGCTCACCCCTTCCATGGAGTCTTTTACAATAATTTCCCATTAATTCCAGCACCCTCTTCTGTCTGTTTTGGTAAAGCCAGCAAGCCTGCTGGAATGGAGTGGCACTGTGAGCTTCAGAGACCAAGCCAGAACATTTCTTTCTGTCCCTTCTTCCCCTTCCTCCCAGCACCTGCCTCTGTGGCCAAAATCTAGAATTGCCACTTGTCATTACAACTGCCATTAGGAACTCTGCTGGTGGCAAATACATAGCGCTGAAAGGTAGAATCTGAGTCTGGGAGTTGGGGAGTGATCCTGCCTCTGACCAAAGGCCCAAACTGATACTTCTGGGTTCTCTGGGATGCAGAGATGTGCCAGGATCTGAATATCATTAAGTCAAGAGAATGAAGCTGACATGACAGCAGGTTCCCTCATCCAGTTGACCTACCAGGATTTCCTGCCTTCTCTGGGAACTCTTTGTCTGGAGAATGTCTCCAGCTGACAGTAATGGGAGAAATGTTCCCACTTCCGAGGTTGGTCCAGGCAAATTGGGTTGGACTAGCCAGGTGTTTTCTTTACATAATAGAGGTTGGTCCTTTGTATCCATGGGTTCCACATCCAACTTTGGATTGGAAGTATTTAGAAAAAATAAGTGCATCGGTACTGAACATGTACAGACCTTTTTTCCTTGTCATTATTCCCCAAACAATACAGTAGAACAACTATTTGTATAGCATTTACAATTGTCTTTGGTATAATAAGTAATGTAGATATGTTTCAGATATATAGGAAGATGTGTGTAGGTTATATGCAAATTACGCTGCTTTATATAGGGGACTTGAGCATCTGTAGACTTTGTTTTTCTGGAACTAAATCCCCTTGAATAGCTAGCGACCTTGTACTTACATAATATCCTTGATTTTGCCTCTTGGCTCACAAAATGTAAAATACTATCTGATCATACAGATGAGTTCTGATTCCTGATCCAGAGGGTTTGAGTGACTTTCCTAAAGTCAGGGTAACTAGCTGGGTGTAGTAGCACAAGCCTATAATTTCAGCACTCAGTAGGCTGAGGCAGAAGGATCACTGCAAGTTCGAGGCCAGCCTGGGCTGCATAGTAAATGCAAGGCCAGCCTAGACTGCATAGTGAGATTCTGCCTCAAAAAACACAAACAAAACAGAAAAGTCACTGTAACTAGCTACATAGTGAGGACTCTTAACATCATTTAATATCTGAATTCTCTTACCTATTTAAAAAGTCTTTGTAGTTGGGTGTGGTGGTGCACGCCTGTAATCCCAACGTGCAGGAGGATCGCCATGAGTTTGAGGCCAGCCTGGCCTATATAAGCAAGTTCCAAGACCAGCCTACACTACATAATGAGACTCTGTAGTCTGCCCTTGTCAGGTAGTGTTCACTATAGTCCTCAGAACTGCCTCTTTTCTCACTGGGAAAAAGCCAGTGATTTAACCAAAAATGTGTTCTTAACACTGGAGACAATATTGAATGTGGTGTAACAGTTACACACAGTGAAAAGAAGGGAGACTAAGTTTGGGAGGGTTTAAATGAGTTAGGAAAAAAAAAAAAGTATCTGCTTTTCTGGCAGTTGGCACTCTACCAAAGTCCTGAAGTTACAGTAAGGGAAAGTTTTAAAAAACACTTCATTGTCAACATACTTACAGCATTTCCAGTATTGTATATGCCATGAAGGAAAAAGTGTATTTATGGAGGTAGTGCTGATTTAGAACTGGAGGGAAAAAGTTTCTTTTGGAACACGTAAACTTAAACCCAAAGAGTGAGGCAAGTCAGGTAGACACAAGAGTACCAAGTTGGTAAGTTAAGGGCCAGTGTGCCAGAAATGTGGGTGTGATATGTGGAAAGCCTAGAGGGGAGGAAGATCTTTCTTAGACTCAGGAAATGGGGCTCCTTTGGCTTGGATGGAGGCAGCAGTTAGAAAACTGGAGATGTACCTTCTCATGTGTTTAGGTGCTATCTACATACCCTTTGCATCATTCCAGAGCCAGATGAAGTCAGAGCTGGCAGCTGTGGCCTCAGAGTTTGGGCGGCTAACACGGTTTCTGGCCGAAGAGCAGGCAGGGCTGGAGCGCCGCCTCCGAGAGATGCATGAAGCTCAGTTGGGGCATGCTGGAGCAGTAGCAGGCCGACTCACAGAGCAGGCTGCCCAGTTGAGCCGCCTGTTGGCTGAGGCCCAGGAGAGGAGCCAGCAGGGGGGCCTGCGGCTACTCCAGGTGAGCAGTCCTCCTCTCTGTGCCATCCTCCACTCCCCTAGCTGTTTGCCCTTGTCAGGCAGTGGTCACTATACTCCCCAGTATACTCCCCAGAACTGCCTCTTTTCTCACTGGGAAAGAGCCAGTGATTTAACCAAAAATGTTTTCTTCAAGCTAGAGACAGTGTTGAATGTGGTATAACAGTTACACACAATGAAAAGAAGGGAGATTAAGTTTGGGAAGGGTTTAAATGAGCTAAGAAAATAATTTTTGACAGGGACATCCTGAAAAAGGTGACCAAGACACATTGTGAAAATTCTTTTTACAGAGCTCAGAGCAGGATAAGTTAGTTATAGTGAGGCATTGGGGTGGTTGAGATTGAACGGGATACAAGTTTATTGAGAGCTCTGCCTCTCCCTTCTTGGTCAAGTTCAGACCTTTCTCTGGCTGGAGATTGGGAGAAAACAGTTGTTCCTATATAGCTGACACTCTCTTTATCTCTTTTTCCTTCTCCTTTTTATTATTCCCAGGACATCAAGGAGACTTTCAATAGGTGTGTTCCCACATTACCCTTTGTGACCCAGCAGTATCTGGTTCCCCATCCCTGCCTTTCTTGGGTATCCCTCTCCTCTCCTTCCTTCCCTAGGACCTGAAATTCTGCTTCCTGGACCCTCTTGTCCTTTCCCTCTGCTTCTGCTCTTCCCTCTGGGATTACCATGGTCCCACCCCCTACCCGGTCCCCTTCCTCCAGGTGTGAAGAGGTACAGCTGCAGCCCCCAGAGGTCTGGTCCCCTGACCTGTGCCAACCCCATAGCCATGACTTCCTGACAGATGCCATCGTGAGGAAAATGAGCCGGATGTTCTGTCAGGCTGCGAGAGGTAGGGAGGTCACCTGTACGACCTTCCTTTGCCTTTCCTTTCAGACCTGAGATTGGGTTCTGAGGAAGATGGGCTCTGTGGAAGTGTGGGGGGCTGACAGGCAGCAGGTTATAAGTAGACCACTCTGGGGTTTCAAGCCAAAGAGTAGCTTCTGTCCTAGCCCAGGTAGGTTTGGGGTGAGGTGGCAAGAGCCAGGGGAAGGAGAGGCCTGTCAGGTATCCTGGGAACAAGAATGGGGAAAGGGGTGGAGCCTAAAAGAAACTGAGTCTGGCTGTGATGGTGTGGGTAGCTAAGGAAAGCTGGAGGGGGTAGACAGACAGGATGGGAGGGAAAAGAGAACAGCAGGAAAGACCCAACCTGTGGAGTCAGCTGCTGACAGGGAACAGTCGTTCCAGCCCTGGCGTATTTGTCCTCCCTCCTCCCAAGTGGACCTGACGCTGGACCCCGACACGGCTCACCCTGCCTTGATGCTGTCCCCGGACCGCCGGGGTGTCCGCTTGGCAGAACGGCGGCAAGAGGTTGCTGACCATCCCAAGCGCTTCTCGGCTGACTGCTGCGTACTGGGGGCCCAGGGCTTCCGCTCTGGCCGGCACTACTGGGAGGTAGAGGTGGGCGGGCGGCGGGGCTGGGCGGTGGGTGCTGCCCGTGAGTCAACCCACCATAGAGAAAAGGTGGGCTCTGGGGGTTCCTCTGTGGGCAGCGGGGATGCCAGTTCCTCGCGCCACCACCATCGCCGTCGCCGTCTCCACCTACCCCAGCAGCCCCTACTGCAGCGGGAAGTGTGGTGTGTGGGCACCAATGGCAAACGCTACCAGGCACAGAGCTCGACGGAGCAGACACTGCTGAGCCCAAGTGAGAAACCTCGGCGCTTTGGAGTGTACCTGGACTATGAGGCAGGGCGCCTGGGCTTCTACAACGCGGAGACTTTAGCCCATGTGCACACCTTCTCAGCTGCCTTCCTGGGCGAGCGTGTCTTCCCCTTTTTCCGGGTGCTCTCAAAGGGAACCCGCATCAAGCTCTGCCCTTGATTAGCCTGCCACCCGCAGGGGCCCCTCTGGTCAGCACTAGTGGGGCGGGTGGTAGTGGATGGTGGCCCATTATTGCATTGTTTCCTGCTTTCCCTTCATCCCAGGTCCCTGCTTTTTCCCCTCTGGGAACCTAAGAACCCTCCTGGCCTCCAGCTCTGCCTTCTCACCTACTGTATCTGTCCAACAGGTCTGCATGGGTCTTGATAATGAGAACAGCTGCTTGGTCTTCCCTCCCTGTCTGCCCAGCCTAGTCCAGCCCTTGACATTCTGAGTAGGGAAGATTGTAATTTTATTTCTTCTTCCCCTTATCCCTACTCTTCAGCAATTATGTCAGTTCTAAGGCTGGAGGGCTTGGGCAAGACTTGAGAATATCCTCATCCCTACTGTTTTCTGGTACAAAGTTTAGATAGGGGATTTGGAAACTGTTTTGGGGGAGGCATGGTGGGCAGAAGGGTCAAGCTAAGTAAGAAAATGTTTGCTTTCCTGGGGAAGTAGGGATTCTGAACTTTCCTTCCATCCCCAATTTCTACCTCCTTAGACTGGCCAGGATTTAGCCTGAGATCTGGGATATTCAACATGTTTTAAACTACAGTAAATACCATTATATCCACCCTTAAATTATCTTCCCAGCATTCAATCTAAAGAACAAAACTCTCCCTACCTTACCCCTGCCAGAACTTTTCATTGCCAGGGTCCCTCTTCCAGTCTTTCCACTGGAGTTGCTTTTTGTTTCCAGCCTCTCCCCAACTTTCACTTCTGTTTGGTGAGCCCTGAGGGCATGGCCAGGGATGTGTTTGGGTGCCTGGGAGGAGAAACTTGGGCAGAGTATATTTTTCTAGTAACTCCTTACCTCCTATCACTTAATCAGTTTTTCATGGCTGAGGTCAATTTCTATGTTATTGGGGAAAAAGGGAAGGTTAATTGTGTTGCAAAAATAAAATGTTTATTTGCTACTTTTGTGGAGGCCATTTCTTTCCAACAGAATCTGAGATCTCACTTAAGTAGTTAATGTTCAACTGTCATGTGGAGGGTGTTCAAGCCGGGAAAAATCCTTTCTCAAGGACTGGACTTTAACTGCCCCCAACCCCGTCAGATTTAATGCTTTCTACCTTTGCTTTTGAGACTCTAGGTATGACTGAAGTTTCCTCACAGTCCTCTACAAAGACAAAACCAGGACCTTAGCACACATTTCCAGAGTGTGACCACACCCAGTTGAATCAAAAAGGTGCAGGTCTCTTTACCATTAACAGAGAGGTAAGAAATAGGGGGTGCATATGGGCCTTTATATGCTGCAGCTGTTTGACCACTTCAAAAAGCTGTGCTCCCCCTCCCGTTCCTTACTATTAAAAGATCCTTGCCCACCTTTATACAGTGAGATGGGACTTGCAGGCAAATGAGAACCTACATCTCCAGAGCTAACTGAACAAAAACTTTTCCTCAAAGTATGTGGGCTTTTTGTTTGGTCAGCAGCAAGCAAGGGAACTGGAATGGCCATTAAAAACACAACCACTTAACCAAAAACCCACAAAAGATACTACAAGGGCTATGAGGTTTTAATTTAGTGTTACTGCTATATGCCTGTATCAAGACTGCTAAAAGTAATGATAGTTGTATATTACTTTCTCAGCAGATCATCTGTCATAATCTGGGTTGGGGATGAGTGAAGCCAATGTAGTATTTACGAGTTTCGTGACTAAATAAAAACCAACTCTTGTGGTGACAAGACATTTGCTTTGTCTAACAAAAAACCCAAAACCCAAGAACTGTCTTCACACCAAACTCATGAAGATTGTGGTAACCTGAAACCTCAGGGTTCCTGAATGTGTACCTTTGAAGGAGTACTTCAACCTGTTTAATCCGCTGTGTTGAAGAGCTGGACCTGAGATATGTCCTAAATTGAATGTGACAACCTTGAGATGGTCCCTTACACTCAACAAAGTTTCCCTAAGCTTATAGTAGGTCACACTATAATATAGGTATTGCGGTAAGGGGAATGTATGGGAAACTAACCTTTGTTACTTGCCATAAATGTCACTTCTGATGCCAGTTCAACCCTACAGGAACCAGACTGACATTTCCCCTTTCCCCCCAAAGCCTCTAGTGAACATGCTTTTGTTTGCCAGCGCCAACTGAATTGTCTCATGCTGTAAACAGCATACGTAAGATGCTTTTTTCCTTAGCAGAAAAAAGTGTTTTATTGTTTTTTGAAGCAGGGTCTTGGTATCTGTCCCTGACTGGGCTCAAATGATCTTCGTGCCTCGGCTTCCCAAGTAGTTGGGATTACAAGCATGTATCACCGCTGCTGGTGAAAAAAAACTGTCTAGAAGTCAGAACTAAAGCCAGTTTTAGGAAGCCAGTTTTTTATTTTTTAAAGCTGACACGTTTCTAGCGGGTGCCAATGGTCACCTGCCACACTCGCACCAGGTTATCAGTGTAGCCAGCAAACAGAGTCTGTAAAGGAGAAACAACAATGATAGATCAGGCTCAGCCAATGGATTCTACAGTCCCAAGATGGCCTTTCCTTTTGAAAAGCCCCCTCCCTTCACCACCAGATTGCAGAAGCTGACTACATTCTCCTGGCAGAACAACAAACTGGTGATAAGGACTCAGATGAAAGTATCCACTACCACTACCCTCTAGATCAGTCTTCTAATGCAAAAGACACACTTGGCATTCACTGGCACTGCTGGTCAACCTGGCTAACTTCCTGTCATTTTCATGTTTAAGACACTAGTCTTACGCTTGATTAGACAGCAGCAGAAAAAAAGGGGAGACAAATCACAAGTAGTTAACTGAGGACAGATTTACTTACCTGGCCATCAGCAGACCAGGCTAGAGAGGTGCACTGGGGGGGCTCTGCCTTGCTGCTGGTACTGATAACTTCTTGTTTCAGTTCATCTACGATGATCTTGCCCTCCAAGTCCTGTAAACAGGTGAAAACCAGAATAACAACAGCCTTAACCCTCACAATACTGACATTTTTGGGAGTACATGGCAATGCCTAGCAGTATCTAGCTGGTAGCTGGCAGAAAAATTGTTAAATATGCTAAAATGCACATGAGAGGCACCCATGACAAAAAATTATCTAGACCAACACGGCAGTTATACCTAGGTTGAGCAACGATTACACTAAATGTGGCCATCCATTTTAACAGGGAGTATCTCCAACTGCTGCAAAATTTCTAATACTGGGCTGGGGATTTAGCTCAGTGGCAAAAGCGCCTGCCTGGCAAGCGCAAGGTCGTGAGTTCGGTTCCTGGTACCGGAGAAAAAAACCAAAAAAAAAAAAAAAAAAAATTTCTAATACTAGGAAATTTCAACCTTCTTGGGCCTCCATTAAGAATATAAAGGTCAGAAAGCTTGATTCTAGGTCCAATGGCACGTACAGTCATCACAATATTGCTGAAGCCCTGGTGGTGGTGGTTACAACACAGCCAGGTATTGAATCTATAATATAGCTCACTCACCCAGATCTTGATGCTGGGGCCGGTGGCAGCACAGAGCCAATAGCGATTAGGGCTGAAGCACAAAGCATTGATGATGTCCCCTCCATCTAATGTATAAAGATGCTTGCCTTCATTGAGATCCCACAGCATGGCCTGGCCATCCTGGGTAGAGAGGAAAAGATGAGTTAGTAGTGCATATAACTTCTTCCAAATATGAGTCCCACGCATCTGGAAAGTATATGAAAATTCTTGTTTTTCCCACAGTACTCTGGCTTCCTAAAAGCTAAATGACTCAAAGCACCAGTAATTCTCTAATTTATTTCTTCAATGCATTATACCTCACTACCTGTATCAAGAACTTCTTAACAACTTACAATAACTCACTCTAAATTGTGAAAACATAGGCTTACCTATTTGCTTCAAGGAAACTACATAGAAAACTGCATCAAGAACATACTTTTGGACACCTTGGCTAATTTTAATGTGTCACTTTATGTCAAAGACACAACCTATAGTATTCTATAATACTATTCCATTGAGCCAGAGGATTGCTAGCCCCCAAATACCTTGCCTCCAGAAGCACACAAGGATCCGTCTGGAGAAACTGTCACAGTGTTCAGATAGCCAGTATGGCCAATGTGGTTGGTTTTCAGCTTACAGTTTGCCAAATTCCATACCTACAAAGACAGGCATTGAAAAATTAAAACAATCTAGCCCTGTATTGGCCAGGGTGAGGAGGGTCCAAGTTCAACAAAAAGGGCATGCCTTATTTAAAGCACTCCTGATTATGATAGCCAACTATGATTCTATCAAAAATAAACAGAAGTTTACAGAAATTATCTTGATCATTCAGTATCAACCAAGATTAAAACAGGTTAACAAGAATTGTGAGATGATTTATGAGAAGCGCCGATTAGCTACTTCAGACCAAACATCAAAAATTAATAATGACCTGCCAGGTGTGGTGCTACACACTTGTAATCTCAGCACTTGGGAGCCTGAAGCAGGAGGATCACTCAAGTTTAAGGATAGCCTAGGCTATACAATGAGTTCAAGGAAGTCTGAACTATAGTGAAATACTGTCTCAAAAAACCAAAAAATACCCCCCTAATGACATGTATTGAAAAAATACCAGGAGGTGGAAAAATAAACTGAGATAACCTACAAAAGTTGAAGTGTAGGCCTACCCAGGAGGCAATGGTACCACTTTGTAGCTGGTACAGGCACCGTACCCTGGCTTGAAGCTCACCTTGACCAGCTTGTCCCAGCCACAGGAGACGATGATAGGGTTGCTGCTATTGGGTGAGAAACGGACACAAGATACCCACTCCGAGTGACTCTCATCCTAGAGAATGAAAAGAAAACAGTCCTATCCCACGATGCTAGATTCCCTACCCCTACCCCTACTCCCAGGATGGATGGATGAATAACACTGCATTCATATTCTCAGAACCCAAACTTTAAAAACCCAAATTAGATTCCAAGCAGCATTTAAAACAACCACGCAAAGCAAAGGTTAAAAGGGTGGGTGAGAACAGTGAACATGTGCTCTCTGCCACTGCCTTCACTTTACCTGGACAGTGTATTTGCATACACCCAGAGTATTCCATAACTTTATAGTTTTGTCTCGGGATCCAGACACAATCTGTCGGTTGTCAGAGGAGAAGGCCACACTCAGCACATCCTTGGTATGGCCTACAAATCGTCTTGTGGTGGTGCCCCTGAGCAAAAAGAACTTGGTTACTCTCTAGACGGACTTTATAAACTTTCTCCTGCCAGTCAGATCTTTACCCTGGCCTGTCCCCAACCAAGGAGCCCACTTTACTCATACAGCCATGGATGCAACTTGGATCACAGCAAGCCTTTGAGTATATACCAGAGAATCCACTCAGAATTGCAGGACATGTCCTCATTCCCCTGTGGGGATTGGCTGACAATGTCATCATCTGTCATCACCAGGATCCTCTATTACACCTGCCAAATATTCAACCACCCAGGTAAGTTTTTAAGATAAAAAATGTTCAAACTATTTCCAAGTCCTGTCAGGGCTGGCAAAAAAAATGTTCATGTAGACAAATCCTCAGCAACTCAAGAGTGCCTACCTCAAAAAAAAAAAAAAAAAAAAAAAAAAAAAAAAAGGAAAAAAGGCTAAACAACTGCCAATTGTCTTTTGTAAGTATACTCAGCTGTATCCTTTCCTAGATGGACCAGATTTCCCATAGGACACCAACCTCCCAAGGGCATCTACCCTCCCTGCCCAGTATTCTTCCCCAAGGCCCCAGAGCAGCTACTTGCGTTGTAAGATCCCAGAGGCGCAGGGTCCCATCCCAGGAACCAGAGAGGGCAAACTGGCCATCTGAGGAGATGACGACATCACTAACGAAGTGGGAGTGACCCCTCAGAGCGCGCTGAGGGATACCATAATTGGTTTCATCCCTGGTCAGCTTCCACATGATGATAGTCTTGTCTAAAAGTTGGAGGTAAAATGAAACAAGGAAAACTGGTAAGGAATCCTACATCTAGTCTCAAGGTCACAAATGGGTTAACAAAATGAAAATTAAGATCACTTAAATCAGGAGGTAACTCTAGGCTATGTGAGCAGTTATTATGTAGGGGTAACTATTTCAGAACAGAAGTAAGTATATCTTAAGGGTACCATTAGACTTTGTAGTCCAGGCCGGCCTTGAGCTCGCTGTGATCCTCCCACGTGTTGGGGTTACAGGCCTACATTACCACACCCAGCTCCACTAGACTTCAAATCAGAGATTATGGATATTCCTGAGTCACATTAATTAAACTTTTTTTTTTTTTTTTGGTCTTTTTGAGACAGGGTCTCCCTATGTAGTTCAGGCTGGTCTTGAGCTCACTTCATAGCCCAGGCTGGTCTCGAACTCTCAAGGATCCTCCTGCCTCACCCTCCCGAGTGCTGGGATTACAGGCGTGCGCCACCACGCCCGGCTAACTCAACGTTTCTCTGTACCTTCTCTTAAATCTAATGGTGAACCAAGAAACTTGGGTATGAAACGAGCATCTGGAAGCCTCTTAACCTAAATGAGGGCAAACAGAAGACATAAAGAAGCCTCAATAGGCTTCAGGAATTCATCCACTTTCCCGAGCCGAGAGCCGGGCGGCAGCTCAGAAACAGCCTCTGGATTTCAGCACAAGGACTCAGATGGCATGTTGGGTGTCATCACTGCTCCGCCCGTCCTGTAGGCCTCTGGACACACTTAACCACACTTGCAGAGGGTTAGGCAAGATATTTAAAAAGTACCCAACCTTGATGGCAGGCAGGAGTTGTCTCAGTGAGTTTATCTACAAAATGGTTCGCCCGGTTGAGATCTAGGTTCGTGCCCGCGCGCCAAACTCATACCCAGGGTAGTCTACTGGGCCTGCTACTCGTAAGCCACCGGCGCTACCACGAGTTACATGCAACCCCCACCCACCGAGCCGTCTCTCCCGCACGTTTAGCCCGTACCTCGAGAGGCTGACAGTATCATGTCCGGGAACTGTGGGGTGGTAGCGATCTGGGTTACCCAGCCGTTGTGACCCTTGAGGGTACCACGAAGGGTCATCTGCTCAGTCATGGTGATGGCAAGTGCGGGTATCGCTGCACCCACGAAGATGGCAATAGATGGTTCACAAAGACAAAAAGCGAGACCGATCCACCGGCCGCGCTGCCTAGAGAAAGAAAGAATAGACCATACCGGAACCGGAAATACCCGCCTCCACGAGCAAAATGGCGGCCCCCATGATTCGCCGTTCATCAAGATGGCGGGAATATATAAAACAAAAAAGGCAACGTGAAATCGTAAAATAAGGTCTCTTCCGTCACACAAAACTGTTTTTCAGAGCTGTAAAAATTCATTCTGAAAATATCCCTATAGAGTGTTTAAAAGTTTCTTCAGGAGAGCGATGGAAAAGCGAAAGAGGGGTACTGTACGGTACATACACATGAGTATCGCTTTGCGGCTTTTGCGCCCCTACATGGCTTAACGGGAAAGCCGGGAATTGTACGGCACATACCCATAAGGATCGCTTTGCGGCTTTTGCGCCACTACGTGGCTTAACGTGTAGTCGCCCTTCCCTTTGATTTTTAGGAACGCAACGTGGACGAGTTTTTGCGTTGCAGTCACCTGTCTACCGGTGTTAGGCAGTTTGAAAAATGTGCTTTTAAGCTATTTTTAATAAATTTTAAAAACGTGCTCAGGTGAATTATCAAACTCAACAGATTTCTATGCACAGAGGCGGCTCTTAGTAGCTCTGATGGCGTTGGTATAGGTATTCCCTGTGTGGAAGGGTTTAGATATGGGAGGATTTAGGACCGCAGGTTGTAGAGAAGGAAAACACTGGATATCCTCCAAATTTTGCTGTGCGTTGCTAGACGGCCTACCTGCTCCTGTTTAGGCCAGAGCGTGGATAGATGTTTCAGAATTTAAAAGGCCTGGAGAGAAAGCAATTTATGCTGCTTGGTACTGGTCAAAAGTCCTGTTATGTGCCTGGCCACCCCACAGAGAAGCCTGCGGGGCTGGAGTCCCTGCGCTGCAAAGGAGGCTGGACAAGTAAGTAGTGGAACACAGATGCCTGGCTGCCTGTGGGCTTTCTGCCTAACCAAGCTAGCTGAAACATGTAATGCGGCCCCCAAAAATATATAATTTGTGAGATTGTGCTGGCAGCAGGTGCCCCGCTCCCCAATTGGAATTGGACTGAGGACCTCATAAAAGTCGTGCAGATTTGGTTACAACCCCCAGCCATTTTTAAATTTTGAGACAGGGTCTTTGCTCAGTAACTTAGGCCAGCCTCAAACTTGGGATGGACATGCCTCAGCCTCTCAAGTAGCTGGTATTATAGATTTGAGCCACAACATCCGATCCCCTCTCATTTCTTTATTGCTGTTCTCTGATTGAACCCAGAGTCTTTATACTGAGTTACATTCCCAATCTTTTCTATGTTTTGAGAAAGGGTCTCGCTTTATAATTCAGGCTAGCTTTGAACTCACTATTAGCCCAGGTTGTCCTCAAACTCCCTGTGATCCTCATGCATCAGCCTCTGGAGTGCTGGGATTATAGACGTGCCACCATGCCTGACCCCCCAAAATTTTTTTTCTTAAAGAAGGGTGCAGATCAGGATAATGACCACTAAGATTTATGCAAAATAAAGGGAGTGATTAATATATTTACTTTCGTGTATGTGACATGTGCTAGCCCTAGTTTTTCATCTGTAAATGATATTGGGAATAATATTAATACCCACATTACATGGTGGAGTGTGGAGTAGAAAGAGTAAATGGGTAAGGTATCCAGATGAACAATGCTTAGCAGTACTAGGCTGTTTTAGGTCTTTAAAATACAACTGTGAACAAAAGAAGAAACAGATGAGGGTCATTTTGGGTTTTTAATATTTGTTTGTTGTTGTCTTTTGCAGTCTATGTCCTATGGGAAGGAAAGGAGGATAAAATTAATTAGGAAGTTTGGAGTTGACACAGGCAAGCTGGGTGTGGTGGCTCTGCCTGTAACTGTGACATTCTGGGAGGCTGAGGCAGGAGGATCAAAAGTTGGAGCCCAGCCTGGCCAACCTTGTGAGACCCTGTCTCAAAATAAAAGGTAGGGGTCTGGGGATGTAGCTCAGTGTGAAGGCTCTGGGTTTAATCACCAGTACAAAAGCAAACAAACAAAAACCACAATAACAGCAACAACAAAAATCAGGCAGATGTGAGAACAGATTTTGTAGGTGTATGGGAGAATACTCTTCTAGTGCAAAGAGCTGGTGTATGGGAGGATTGAGCAGTGAGATGGAGATAGAGGTTCCCAGATTTAGGACTTGGCAGTGGATACTGGAAGGCTTATACAAAACATGGTATAAATACACAGGGCACCGACAAACAGGCTGCAAACTATGGCTACCCCAGTGAGCTGAGAAGGCCAGGATATGTTTCTTAAGACTGCTTGTTTTCCAGTTGGTCTGCAAAGGCCCCTGCCTTTCTTGAAATCCCCTGTACTATGGATTGAACTCAGAGCCTTCATACCGAGCTACATTCCTACCTTTTTGTACTTTGAGACAGAGTCTCCTTAAGTTGCTAAATTACCCAGGCTGAGTTCAAATTTATGATCCTCCTGCCTCAGCCTCCTGGAGCTCTAGGCATGTAACACCATACCATCTTCTTCCTACAAGTCTCTTTTGAGATCCATAGGTGCTGCTCTAGCTACTTCCTTCACAGGCTGGTGACTGTGCTCCTGGTGCCCTAGGCCTGTACATCACCTGGGTTCTTGACACTTCCAACTGGCTATTCTTTTACAGCACTTAACTCTACTTCGATCTATGTGTTTTGTTTATTGGGTGGACATGGAAGTCCCATCTTCACCCACTCCATAACCATTTTGCTGCCCAGACCCTGGTCACACTAGTACCTCCTTGGGCTCCAATGGAGAGGGAAACTACTACTGCTGCATCCTGGTGTGAACTAAGCGATTCACCATGCAAGAGACTGCTGTACAGAGGGAGGACTTCCAACTAGCCCTCAGTAACACATGGTTCCTCCCTCTCTGTAATCAGCTCTGTAACATCATCACATTGTTTTCTCCTCTGTGGACCCTTAATTTGCTCATTTTCTTAAACTCTGCTTAGAGAGTCTCTTGCTGTTGGGACCCCTGAGGAACCGCCAGGAGTCTGGGTGAAAATTGAACCTCACCCCTTAGGACATTGTGCATGCTGAAGGATGGGTGCACCTCAGGTTCCCCATTGGGAAGTGGGTGGGGCCCAAGGTAAATAGTATCAGAAATCAATTGGAGGATATCTAGCTGGTGTGTGTTGGAGAATTTGCTGTCAAATTAATTGATTGCTGGTAGGGAGAAATCCTTATGTTTGGTCACCAGAGATCAGCAATGTATTCTGTATTGTTGAGTAAGAGAAGGGAAAAACATACTTCAGTTTTCCTTTATATCATAATACCATGTTAGGCAGAAATCCAAGTAAAGCAGATCCTAAGACATTGTATTGTTTTTTCCTCATGAGACTGAGTGGACTAGGCCTGGCTACCCTAGTAGATGTGCAATCAGAAGCTGGGAAAATGGGGTGGTTCAGGCAAGTGGCTCTAGGTAATGCCAGGAAAAGGCAGGTTTGTAGCTTTTTTGTTAAAAGATCAAAAGCAGCATTAGATGGTAGAGAAAGGTTTTTTCCCCATCTTTCCTGGTAGGGAGTTTCTGAAGAACAAGGTTCTAAAATGGATCCTTGAGGCCGGCTAGTGTTGTTATTATCTGTAGTGACAGGTCCCGAGAACGAGGTGCCCACAGATGAATAAGAAAAGGTAAATGATAAGAAAAACAGAAGAGGCAAAAGTCTGGGATCAGGGGGCCCACAGTGTCTGCGACTGCAGCAGCCCCGATCACCCATCTCAATCGTCTTTTAATTTTTTTTTTTTTTTTTGGCAGGAATGGGGATTGAACTCACGATGTTGCACTTGCCAGGCAGGAGCTTATGCTACTGAACTATATCCCCAGCCCTTAATTGCCTTTTATTAGAACCCAGAAGGTAACTCAAACCAACAGGAGTAATTCATTATCCCTTTCCATTTCTGCCTCTCAGCTGATGGTAACCATCCTCGGGCTAGCCTTCCACACCCCGCACCATGTGCACTCAGCATGGCTGGGATCATAAGCGGACCATCAGCAATTAGTTCATTAGCAATCACAGTCCTTCCCCAACAGGCTAGCATACCATAGAATACAAGAGCTGAAGAGGACACAGACCCTCCTTCTCCTACTTGGTTAAATAGCCTGAAACTGCTGTGTAATACTATCCTTTTCTATAGGTGGTTTGTGCGCCTAAGAAATGGCAGAGAAAATGACCTCCAGGGTTCCTCTTCTAGACCATTTTGTTGGGGCATCCCTTTCTTGGTACCAGCTGGGATTGTTAATCAAAGGACTATGACCAAGTTTGGATCCCTGACCTCAACAGGAGAAAGAAAGGTAGGAAAGATGAATCTCACCAGAGGAGGTGGTTATGTAAGGGTAAGCCTTCTTGTTTACTAAGGCTGTTTCTAATTTAAATTCCCAAGGTATCTATTTCCCCTCTTATTCTTACCACCTTCTTTTGAGATTTCCTGTAAGAAAAAAATCACTTACCTGCCTTAATACTAGGTGTGCCAACATCTCATTTTTAAAATGTCAGACATCATGTAAAATCTTACTTTACATTTATATTTCAACTGTCTGTTTTCTTTTTACAGTGCTGGGGAGCAACCCAGGGCCTTGCACATACATATTAAACAAGTGCCCTCCCTCTGAGCTACACCTGAGACCTTTTCTATTCTAAGAATTTGTTAAAATTTTTATTTTTTATTAAATACAATAGACTTCTCTGTCAGGGACCTAGCCAAGATCTCCAACTGTGTGTATGAGGAGTATGGTGAAAGGTTGAAATAAAAAAAACAGACAAATTTAGTAATGCATGACAGGGGGCCTGGGAGGTCGGTGCCTCACAATGGGCAAAGACAAAGACAATCTGAGCTCTAGCCACCATTTACTGGGTGTACACAAGAATAAGAGGGGGGTTAGGGATTTAGCTGAGCAGCACAATGCCTGCCTGGCAAGCGCAAAGTCATGAGTTCAATTCCTGGTACTGGAAAAAAAAACAAAAACAAACAAAAAAAAAAATAAGAGGAATTATTGGATGACTTAGAGGGTAGCAGTGATCTTATGTTGAGAAGGTCTTATGCTGATGAGGATTATTTGGGATGATTTAGAGGGCAGTGGTGAGCTTATGCTGATGAGGATATTTATGTTTATGAGGACAGTTGGGAGAGATGCCAGTTAAGAAAGAGTTTGTCCTTTCCCCAAGGTGAAACTATTTTTATTACTACTGGGTTCTTTTTTTTTTTTTTTTTTTGGTTTTTCTCCGGTACTGGGAACTGAACTCACGACCTTGCGCTTGCCAGGCAGGCGCTTTTTGCCACTGAGCTAAATCCCCAGCCCCTGAGCTAAATCCCCAGCCCCACTACTGGGTTCTCAAGGAACCTGCATATTTTCATCTCATGCAATCTTGTCCTGGGGCATCACAGCATCACACTGTTGAGGACTCAACTGTGACCAGAGGAACATGGAATTATGATCTGGCATACCATAGTTAGCCCACATGGCAAGGCACTAGGCCTCAGACAAGCCCTAATCACAATTAAATTAGGAAGTTATTTTCCCCCAACAATTACATAGAATGGTACTCAACAGATCCCCTTTTTGTTTTTGTAATTGCATCAGTTGAAACAATGTATAGGATCTGAAGGTTATCCTGCTGTCTCAGTCAGGGTTTACTAGAGGAACAGATATAATACAAGATAAACAAATGCACAAGGAATTACAAGTTTGGCTTACAATGGTCAGCTACAGAGTTGGATGA
>NW_004955530.1:58509-71631 GCF_000276665.1 Chinchilla lanigera | reverse complement strand
CAATGGGTATCTTGTGGTGAGTACAGCTGTATGTAGCGAAGTTATTTTTAGCATATTCACAGAAGTCTTAATTTGATAACAAATCATAAGATTTAGCTGAATTCTATAGCAGAGAACAGAATGGCTATAGTTATACTGGACAGCATGACTGCAGTTAGGTCAGGATTTTTACTTTATCAGTACTTGTGATGGCTTTTCTCGAGGGTCATCCTTGAGAATGCTCACATTGGAGGGCTGGATGGAAACAGGTTCCACGACAAGGCTGGGATGTTCCTCTCTCCATGGTCACACATTCCAGGACAGCAGCCATAATGGTGTTCCATTGTCCATTAACATGTGAGCATACCCCCACCCCATGTTATTAACTGCGCTGGACCATTCCAATTTCCTGTTTGGATGTCCTTCTATAGGACTTGAGCCCTAGGTATGCTCTTCAGATTTGTCCTTTTGCCAGTGAAGTTCTTCTGCAACCAGGTTTTTAAAAGAATTTAATGTAAAGACATCAAGATCTAATTGTGCATGTGGAGGTAACCATATTCTCCTTTTTGTTTTTGTAATTGCACCTACAGCCACAGTTGTCTTCTGCACTGAACTTTTTAGGGCCCAGCCCTTTTTGACTGCCTACAATATTTTTAAATAACTTATCTATTGATTATATTTTCCCCTCTGAAGAAATATCCCTAACTGTGGTTAGGGGAGAATGAGCATAGATTTCATTTTAACTGCTTCAAGTTGAAAAGAGTTAATGTAAGCAGAGACTGCCATCAGGAGCCATTTCCAGAGAGCTAATCTAATGGTCCTCAGATAGAAGTCATGTTGTAGCTTAGCAGTTATGAATTCTTACAGATTTTATCATCATTTGTTCTTAATACCTCATAATAGTGGTCAATTACTGATGTAGCTGGAAACTGCCAGATGGGATTAGTGATTGGAGCCCCCTTCCATATCTAGCTTATTATTATGACATTGTTTTATATATCTTTTCATTACATTTTTCTGCTGGGTGTTCAAAACCAAGTTAAAGTGAGACCAGTTTTAATTAAACTTAACCTTTTGCTATTTATCAAGGTCAGTTAAGTCTCTTCAGGATTTATCTTTGGAACCATGTATAGAGCCTCTCAGTTCTTCTGTCATCATTAGCTATCAGGATAAGCCATGGTCCTTGCTTGATCAATTGTTTTCTATGAAAGCATGGCAGATTTTTCCCTCTAGTAACCTTCTTTTGGCACACTGTTCGCTGTGTTTCCATCCCCTCTGGACAAGCAAACTCCTTGGTCATGATTCACCAGAATGGTAGGGTGTCACAGGAAAAGTTCCCTCATGTCCTGGGTCCTCACTGACCTTGGACGGCTGGAACCAAAATATTGGTTGTCCTCTTAACCCAGTTACTGTTGTAGTTTTGGTCGCCAAATTTCAGTTGTTGAACACCCAGAAGAGAAGATTAGTGATATTAGTGTTGTAGTGGGAGCAGAGAGCTTAATTATTACAATTTTATCTAGATATCAAACATTTTAAAATATACAGTATAGCCCAGGAATGTTATTTCTTACCAACCATGGTAACAGACAACAGTTACAATTTATAAAGAAAATCTGAGATTAAAAGCCATCTATATTTTAGCATGATGATCATTATGACATTAATTTTTGTAACACCCTTAAATGTCCATCTTAGTATAGAACAGATGACACATATAACATATATTGCACAAGGTTTTTTAAACAATCACTTGACTGATAATCTCATGTTAGCTTGACATGTACCTTCTATCACAAGTAGCTGGAGCACAAGAGAAAGGCAGATATCTGAATGAAAGAGAAAAACTTTATCACTAGAAACAATCCCAGTTTTACATTTTAGAAGACTGGTACATCTGGAAGGCATGAATACTTTAATACACCATGAGATTAACAGTAATAAATTGTCATAGCTAAGTGGGAAGTTTGTTTCTTAATTTAGTTTTATACCAAAAGCATCTTTTAATGAGAAATTTTATCATTTTATCCATAATGTTTATTGGGATGTCTCCTGTAGGTAGCAGTTGAGCTGTGGCTAAGCCAGAGGTTGGCAAAGTCCTTGAACCTAGGGCAAAGCCAGTCCCAAGGACATGGAGTGCCAGAGGCAAGCCATGTAAACAAGTTGTTGAGACTAGAGCAAGGCCAGTCCAGAAGATATCTGGCCTTGGTGTTCTTCCATATTAACTATAGCACAGATACCGCTAAGAACATTTCACTTTCAGTGCTCTCAGCAAAACACTGAGACCTTGCACTTTTGACTTTACACACTTCTCTCCTTTTTGTCGTGTATAAATAAAGATGTTGGTGTTGAGACGTACTACTTCTCCATCAGAGAGTTCAGGTCCCACCCAGTCCCAGCTTTCCTTTTAGTATGTGTCTATAGTTTTTTCTTAATCTCCTGTCACTCCCTCTCAGGACCTCAGTGGCTGAGCAGGTTGTAGCAGTCTCCCATAAGGCCTTGAGAACTACTTGGGTTCCAATTAATGAACAAGGACTGGGAAAATGTTTCCAGGCAATTGTTTCCTTACTCACCAAGAGCAGTCCTGCCCAACAGCTCCCCTACTCTAAGGGATAATATCTTAACAATTTTTAATGATCTATGAGAACCAGATTATAACAAATAACACATTATTTTGAATAATGAAAGATTCCTGAATCATTGTACACAGAAAACAATATGCATTACATTCATAATACTGATTTTAACATCACTTTGACCAGCTGGCAATTTAGGTGGAAGCATATCTTTAATTTTGATGGCATTTATCTATACGCAACAGCAAGCAGAAACACCAAAACAAGAGCCAGGGTTTGGAGGCAGATTTATTTACTTCAACGGGCATTGATTGGGGTCACTCCCCAAATATCAGGCCCCAATCTCTGGTGGTTTAAGGCTTATGTGAGATAAGCAAGCAGATGCACAAAAGAAGAATGGTTTGTCCATTGGGGATTGGTTTATACAATGTGCATCATAGTGACCAGCTATTCATCTCAGTGACCAGCCATTTCTGAGACAGAAGCAACTGGAGTTGGAATAGAAACTATTACATGGGCAACTACCAAACTGAAGTATATTGGCTGGGGGCATTTTTTGTTTCATATAAGCCAACTTAATGTTTCAAAAATCCAAAAATGCAAAAAGAAGAAAAATAGTTAAACTCAAAACACATGTTTACAGATTAGACAAACAAAGACACATAAGACAATTTGTTGATAAAATCAGAGTGCTCTCAAATATATTTGGCTGATTTGAATGAAAATAATTCTTTTAAAGTTTTTAAGTTTGTAACTATAAGTAGACTAGCCAATTTTTTTTTTATTTTAAAGAGAAAAGAACAAAAACAAGACATAAAAAAATATAAAAGCAATAAAAACGATACAGAATTTCAAAACAAGGTGATAGGAAATTAAAAATGGTTGTGGTATTATATATTGTTATCTTCAAAGTAGTTACTCAGATAACCAGAAATAGGCATGTAAGATTGATCAAACAGTTAAACATTAATTGTTCCTTAGAATAAACCAATAGAACTTAGTAGTATAATTACCTTAGGTATCTTGTGGATATATACACATATTTTTTCCCTTCTTTCTTTTCTCTTTTCCCTCATCTGAGTTGTTCTTTCCCTTTGAGCAGTTTCTTTCCCTTTCACAATATCTATTATAACTTTCAGATTTTATTTACTTTTTCAGGTTTTACACTAAGGAGACAATATGATGTTTACATATGAGTCTGATTTATTTCACTTATGAGTATGGGCTTTAGTTGCATCCATTTACCTATAAAAACCTCTAGTTTATCTATCTTTATAGCTGAGTAATACTCCATTGTATACAAATATCACATTTTTCTAATCCACTCCTCAGCTGATGGACATTTGGGTTGTTTCCAAGAATTAGCTATGACAAATTGTGCTACTATAAACATGGGTGCTCATATATCATTGTGGTATGATGTTTTCAGTGCTCCTGGAAAAATATGCAGAAGGGGAATAGCTGGGCTGATTGGGACCTCTAATCCTAGTTTTTTGAGGAATCTCCACACTGATTTCCCCAGTGGTTGCACCAGCCTGCACTCCCACTAACAGTGGAGAAGGGTTCTTTTTTCCCCACAGCACTCCCATCCCCCGAATTTATTGTTGGTTGATTTTTGATGATAGCCATTCTTTCTGGGGTAAGATGGAATCTCAGTCTTGTTTTAATTTCCATTTCTTGAATGATTAATGATGTTGAACATTTTCCCCTGTATTTACTTACCCTTTGTATTTCTTCATCTGAGAAGTGTGTATTCATCTCAGATGCACACTTCTGTATTGGGACTTTGAATTTAGGGAGGCCTGATTTTGTAAAATTCTTTATATGTTCTAAAAAGAAGTCATTTGTCTGAGGAACAGTTGGCTGAAATTTTTTCCCAATTTCTGAGTTTTCTTTTTACTCTGTTGGTGATTTCTTTTGATGTGCAAAAACTTTTCAATAAGATAACATCCCAGTTGTTGATTCTTTGAAGTATTTCCGGTGCAGTCTGGTTTTTGTTCATGAACCCTCTGCCTACCCCTATGTCTTCAAGGTTTTTACCTACTTTCTCTTGCAATAGATTTAGTGTTTCTATTTTGATATTTAGATCTTTGATCCAGTTTGACTTTAGTTTAGTACATGGTGGTAGACATGGGTCTAGTTTTAGTCTTTGGCATGTGGAAAGCCAGTTTTTTCAGCACCATTTAGTAAAGAGGCTATCTTCCAGTGAACATGTTTGGTCCTTTTGTCAGACATAAGGTGGCTGAGTGTGTTTGTAGCTGTGTCTGCATCTTCTAATCTGTTCCATTGATTTTTGGGTCTGTTTTCTTTTTTTTTTTTACCAGTACCATGCTGACTTTGTCACAGTAGCTTTGTAGTATAATATTTTAAATCAGGGATTGTGATTCCACCTGCCTTTCCTTTGTTTCCCAGGATTACTTTTGCTATTCTCTTCTGGTTCCAGATGAATTTTTGGAATGTTTTCTCTAGATCTGTGAGGTATACTAATGGTATTTTAATTGGGATTGTGTTGAATCTGTACAACGATTTTGGGAGTATGGCCGTTTTCACAATGTTGTTTCTTCCTATGCATGAGTAAGGAATATCTTTCCATTTTCTGAAATCCTCTTTGATCTCTTTTTTCAGAGTGATAGTCATGTTCAAAAAAGAAAACATTGCTTAGTAATAAACCATTGCTTTCTAGTTCTTTGAAAGAGGGCTCAAAATGTCTCCTTTTAAATGTTTTAAAATTTTAGACCAGTGATTGTAACATTTGCAACTTTTGTTTTTGTTTTGGTCCTGGGAATTGAACTCATGATCTTAGGGTTGCCAGGCAGGCGCTATGCCGCTGAACTGCATCCACCCGCTGATCTGCATCCCCAACATTTGCAACTTTTTATTTAGAGTCCATAGATCAACCCATACTGGCTCATTAACTTTCCACTGGGTTTAACATAGTTTGAGTTAACATTAACTCCAGGAGTCCCAGTGTAAAGAGTTCCTGTATTTAAGCATTTTTCCCATCTCAGCTTCTCCCATAGTTGGGACTATAGGCGTGTGCCACCATGCCCAGCCCAGCTGAGGGAAGCAGAGATGGTGAAGCCACTTTTCTGCTGCATAGCTCTAGTGCTATCCCGCAGCCACCTCATTCCTGCCAGCACAGGTCCTATGCCTCCATCAGCACTTCAGTTGCCCACCTCAAAGATGACCATGTCACCATCTTGGATGTATTGCATCAGCTTTTGAAAATTCTGGAGGTGTGGTATAAAGAAAGTAATGAAGCCTGTGTATACACAGTGCAGTGTATGCCTGACTGCACTACAGATTTCCAGAGTGCACTTCACTGATGGCATTACTGTGAAAGGCAATTTAGGCTACAAAGTGCAATGCTGATCTGTGGAAAAGAAAAGACCTACAGAGATCTGAATGTTACTCCAACAACAACTTGACTTTAACAACTCCAATCTCAACTGACTTTCCAAAATGGTTCTGCTGTTTACACTGCAGAACACTTACACCAGAATACTGGTGTTTGCACAGTAAAATAATGATTAGTCTGTTGTGCAGCCCAGAAGTGAATGGAAGTGAATGACCTGAGATGCAGTTTCTAGTTTCAACAGCAGAGAGCTCACAGTGTTTCAGAATAAACTCCTTACTAGTAATGCGGGCTGCAGGTATTCTCTGGAGTGTCTGCCTATTGTAGGGGGCAATGAATCTTAGCATACTATTTTAGATAAAATAGTTTGGAAAAGGCCTGCATGGTGCCTCGGGAAGCCTCCCGGGACAGTGCAAGAACTAATTCCCCAGATCAACACTGCCCAGGAATGTCTCCCCAAGATAAGGGGGCGCCTAGGCCTAGGTGACCCTCCGTGACCCCGCCTGGGTAGTGCCATCTCCTGGCCCTAGGTAAACATTGTAACCCTAAAGAAATGCATAGGTTGTAAAAAAGGAGATAATGGGGGGGGGATGACATCTATCACGGTTTGACATGAGACCTGCAACTGACCTGGGTCCAACAAGATGAGAGAAAGACCACGTGCCCACCGGGGTCAGAGAATGTAACACCCCAATCTGTTGTCAATGGAAACCAAAATGTATATAAGGGGAAACAAAGTTAGCCATGGGCCCCCGCTTCCAGATTGGCAAAGGAAGTGAGGGTGGCTAGCCTCAAATTAAACTCTGATTTCTTCTCACTGGCGATTGGCGTCTCTTGTGGAATGTTTGGGACAGACAGGAATTTTCTGCCGTAACACTATCTGCAATAAATTTTTGTATAGTGTGTTTCTCTGAGGCTTCTATTATGAATGGCATTTTGGCATACAGAGATCCATGCAGCCCTGAGACAAAGAAAGGGCCTGGATAGTTCTCAATGTTTTACTAAAAACCACTCTATGTTAGAAGTCTAACTGACTTTTCAGAATGATATAGCTGTATTCCTGAAGATTCCACAGTAAAATATTCATTGATTCCTTGTGCCTCATAGAAGAGAGGGAAGAGGATGATCTCAGGTGCAGACTCTAACTGGAAGCACTCAGAGCTTGAAGTGTGTAAGGATGTACTCACATGGCCAGCACTGCAACCTGACTATACTCCCTGCACTGTCTGGCAAGCTGCATTAAAGTCATGAGAAACCACTTTGAAGATATCAATATGTAATACAATAAGCATTATTAATTTCCTACCACTTTGTAACTCTGTATTGTCTGTACTGTTCTTTGCTATTTTGTAAAAGGTTGTCTGTCTGTTAATGTTTTCCTCCTTTTATTTTTAAAATTAAAAAAAAAAAAAGAATTTCAGAGTGCACGTCCTGAGGCTACTACTGTGAAGGGCAGTTTGGGATAGAAAGTGCTATGCAGAGCTGTGGGGCAGAGAAAAGGCCTGTAGAGATCTGAGTATTTCAGTAATAAATACTCCATGTTAGAAGACTATCTGACTTTCCAAAATTTATCTGCAGTTAACGCTGTTTACATACTAAGATATTGATTAGTCTATGGAGACACCTAGTGGGTAATGGAAGGGGATGCCCTGAGGTACAGTTTTTCCCTATAAGGACCCAGTGCTTACCGTGTTTGGGTATAAAGTTCTTAGCAGTAGTGCAGATGTAGGTACACACTGGAGTGTCATCTATCTGCTTTACAGTTTTGAAAAGTGTAATTCTTTGAGGCTTGCATTGTGAATGGCATTTTGGTATAGAGAGTTCCATGCGTCCCTGAGGCAAATAAAGGGCCTGGATAGTTCTCAGTATTTCAATAGAAACCACTTTATGTAAGAATTTTAATGGACTTTCCAGAATGATGCTGCTGTATTCCTTAAGGTTGCACACTAGGATACTCTTTGGTACATTGTACCCCACAAAAGTGCTAAGAAGTGAGTGAACTGAGGTGCAGTTTCTAACTGCAAGCAGCTAGAGATTGAAGTGATTAAAATTAATTGACAATAAGTTAATGCAGCTGGGCTATACTCTTTGCAGTGCCTGGTTACCTACACTTCAAATTTGCAGAGTGGACTTCCCTGAGGCTCTGAAGCTCTATGAAAGGCATTTTAGGCTAGAAAGTGCAATGCTACACTGAGGTAAAGAAAAGGCCTGCAAAAAGTGTTTCAGTAATAACAACTCAGCATTAAACGCCAACTGACTTCAAAAAAGGTCGTGCAATTTACACATTTGTTTGCAAACAAAGATATTCATTATTCCCTTGTATAGCCTAGAGGTGAATGGAAGTCAGTGACCTAATGTGCAGTTTCAGCCTGCAATGAACTAGACCTCACAGTGTTTGAGTATAAACTCTTTATTAGTCATGAAGGCTGTAGCTACTCCCTGGAGTATCTGCCTATCTGCATTACACATTTGTAGAATGTACTTCTCTGAGGCTTCTACTGGGAATGGTGGTTTGGGATAGGGATACCCATGCAGCCCTGAGGCAAAGGAAGGGGCTGGATAGTTCTCAGTGTTACACTAAAAACCACTGTATATAAGAATTTTTACTGACTTTCCAGAATGATGTTGCTGTATACCTGAAGGTTGCACAGTAAGACATTCTCTGGTACATTGTGCCCCACAAAAGTGATAGGAAGTGGGTGACCTCAGGTGTGGTTTCTAACTTCAAGCTGCTAGAGACTGACATGTTTAAGGTTAAGCTTGCAATAAGTAATGTAGCCAGTGTATTCTCACTGCAGTGTGTAACTATTTGCATTACAGATTTCAAGAGTGCACTTCTCTGAGGGTGTAGAGGACAGCGACTCTTAGCATATCATTTTAAGGTAGAATAATTCTAGTCTTAGTGCAAGCCTCAAAATGTGTCTTGAGAAACATCATGAAGGAGTTGTAAAAAGTTAACTTTTCAGTCCTGACTTAGCCCTGGAATGCTTCTCCAAAGAGAAAGAATACCCAGGCCCAGATTACCACTGATGACCTTGCCTGGGTTGTTTCATCCCTTCCCTGGCCCTAGATAACCACTGTAACCATAAAGGAAATGTATGGTTATCTAAAGGGGGACACATAGAACAGAGTACAGAAAGTATATATCATTGTGATTAGGCTCATGACCGGAGCCTGACCAGGTTAGGTGGCACAAGGAAAACAACTTGTGGCCAGGGCTACAACATTCCAATCTGTTACCATAGAAACTGAAGGTATATTTAAGGTGGAAACAAAGAAGGCCAGCTGCCCATGTTCCTGACCTGCAAGTTGGGGATGAGTGGTGACTGGTCTAAATTTAATAGAGTCTTGTTTGCCCTACAATAGAGTTCTTTGCTCTTCTGTGGACTTCAGCCCACTTGCCATTATAAGGGTATTGCTGTGAAAGGCAGTTTGGGCTACAAATGCCTTTGTAATGCAATGATTCTCTGTGATAAAGAAAAGACCTGCAGATATCTGTGTGTTTTACTAATTGCAACTCTATGTTAGAAGACAAAATGACTTTCCAAAATGATTCTGCAGTTTGCACTGGGGTTTGCACACTAAGATATTCATTAGTCCATTGTGCAGCCTAGAGGTGAATGAGCTACAGGTCAATGAGCTCAGATGCAGTATCTACCTGCAACCAGTTAGAGGTCACAATGTTTTAGAATAAACTCCTTACTAGTTAGAGAGGCTGTAGTTACTCCCTGGAGTGTCTTGTTTATGTGCATTGCACTTTTGTAGAGTGTACTTCTTTAAGGATTCTATTGTGAATGGCTGTCTGGCATAGGGAGATCCATGAAGCCCTGAGGCAAGGAAAGGGCCTGGATAGTTCTCAGTGTTTCATTAAAAACCACTCTATGTTAGAAGTCTAACTTACTTTCTAGAATAATGCTGCTGTATTTTTGAATCTTAAACAGTAAGATATTCAGTGGTTCATTGTGCTTCATAGAAGAGAGTTGGAAAGGGGGACCTCAGGTTCAGCTTCTAAGAGGAAGCAAGTAGAGCTTGAAGTGTGTAAAATGGACTTAAAACAAGAAATGCAGCCTGCGAATATTCACTGCAGTGTCTGGATACCTGCATTACAGATTTCCAGAGTGTACTTCTCTGAAGCTAGTATTGTGAATGGTAGTTTGGGCTACATTATGCAGTGCTGATCTGTGGTAAAGAAAAGTCATGCAAAGATCTGAGAGTTTCACTGATAACAACTCTATGTTGAATTCTAAAATGACTTTCTTTTTTCAGTGTAGACTTACATTTTTTTATTTTAAAGAGAAAAAACAAACAACCCAATGATACCAAATTTCTAAACCAGCTAGTAGAAGGATAATAATGGTTAATACATTGCATATTGTTATCTTTAAAGTAGCTGCTGAACTTACAAGGTATAATCATTAAAAATTGATGAAACAGTATAAGCACAAACCTTTTTAATGAACTAATAGAATTTTTAAAGTAGTTTTTATTATTTTAAAGAGAAAAGAACAAAAATGAAATAACAAAAACAAAGACACAGAAACGATAACAAAATAGAATTTCAAAACAAGATGATAGGAAATCAACAATGGTTGTTGTATTACTTATTGTTATGTTCAAAGGACTTGCTCCAATTACCAGATATAGATGTGCAGAATTGATCAGACAATTAACCATTAACTCTTCCTTTCAATAAACCAATAGAAATTAATAATACAATTACCTTAGCTATCTTGTGTGTGTGTATATATATTCCCCTTCTTTCTTTTTCTCCTTTCCCTCATCCCAGTTGTTCTTTCCTATTGATCAGTTTCTTTCCCTTTCACAATATCTATTGTAACTATCAGTTTTATTTACTCTTTCAGGTTTTTACACTAGAGAGACAATATAGTGTTTACAAATGTGGGTCAGATTTGTTTCACTTATGAGTATAGTCTCTAGTTGCATCCATTTATCTGTAAAAGCCTCGAGTTTATCTTTCTTTACAGTGGAGTAATACTCCATTCTATATAAATACCACATTTTTCTAATCTACTCCTCAGTTGATGGACATTTGGGTGGTTTCCAAGATTTTGCTATGACAAATTGTGCTACTATAAAGGTGGGTGTACATATATTGCTGTGGTATGTTTTTAGTTCTTCTGGGAAAATACTCAGAAGGGAAATGGCTGGGTTAAATGGGACCTCCAGTCCTAATTTTCTTTAAGGTCCTTCCCATAAAACATTTATTTTCCTGGAGAAATAATTTGTCATACTCTATCATAAAATATACATTCTTTAGATAGCTGGACAAACAGCAGAAGTGTAAGCATACTGATCTTCAGGTAATCCTCTGACATTTTTCATAATCTTTACAAAACAACCCACCTTGGACATTAAAAAGGGGAAAAATCAGCTATTGGTGATTGAAACACCAAATTCTAATCCATAGAGGTGTCCCTGGAACAATTCAGAAAATTAAATAGCAAACTTACCTGTTTATTAATACTACTGAGAGAAAAATGCCCCAAAACTTGTTTATACAAAACCATGACTCACTGTTTTAGGTTAATACAGAGGGTTGTTGACTCAGCATTTCACTCTAATCTTCACAACCTTTTTGTGAGGTGGATTTAACTCCCCAAATCAGTCTATTATACACAATAGGGAGGAAAGACCTAATTTAACAAATACCAAGCTAAAAAAAATGTGTTTTCTTTAAAAGGGACTTTTCTTTTCATTGCCTAATTGTATTTTCAGATGGAAGCAATAAAAATTTAAATGCAGTGGAGTCACTTCATCTTCAAGTAAAATGGACCTAAAACTGAGCCTTGAAAAAACTGGATTCAAAAGTACTCTATGTACACTTGTCATATAGTGTTTTGCAATGTTAAATGGGAACTATGCTAATACCCAGCACACAGAAGTTAAACCTGGTATTCCCGTTGGTGCCAACAGATTTAATATTATACTCTAGGGAAACTAAGTCAACTTTAATCATTCAGACTGAATGTTTTATCTTATACTGCTCACCTCTTTAATGTACCATTGTTCCCAGTCCTGACTTTTTGAGTAATCTCCCGGATGATTTCCAAAGTGGTTGCACCAGTCTACATTGCCACCAACATTGGAGAAAATTTCCTTTTCCCCACAACCCCTTCAGCATTTGTTATTGGTTGATTTCTTGATGATAGCCATTCTTTGTGGAGTGAGATGAAATCTTAGTGTTGTTATAATTTGCATCTCTTGAAAGACCAATGATGTTGAACATTTTTTCATGTATTTATTTGCAATTTGTATTTCTTCCTCTGACAAGCGTGTATTCATCTCAGATGCCAATTCTTAGATTGGGTCATTGAATTTGGAGGATCTAATTTTTTTCAATTCTTTGCATGTTCTGGATATAAGTCCTTTGTCTGAGGGACAGTTAGCTAAAATATTTTCCCACCTGTGGGTTGTCTTTTATTTTTCTCTCTTCTTCTTCTTCTTCTTCTTTTTTTTTTTTAACAAACAGACAATTATTTACAAAGTAGCACAATAATAGTACAAGCAATACTGAATTACAGACAAGGTGACAGGGAAGTAACAATGGTTGTTGCATTACATATTGATAACTTCAAAGTGGATACTCAGGAAAACAAGTATAGACATGCAATATTGATCAAATAATTAACCATTAACTGTTCCTTTCAATAAAGTGATATGTCAGTAGTACAACTATGTTAGCTATCCTGTATATACATATATGCCAAATTTTTCCCTTCTTTCTTTTCTCTTTTCCCTTAGTCCCAGTTGCTCTTTACTTTTGAGCTGTTTCCTTTCATTTCACAATGTTTATCATACCTCCTAATTTTTCTTCACACTTTCAGGTTCTTATACCAGTGAGACAATATGTTGCTTGCACATGCAGGTCTGATTTATTTCACTTATGAATATGATCTCTAGTTGTGACCATTTACCTATAAAAGCCTAGAGTTTATCTTTCCTTTTTTTATTTTAAACATAAAAGGAAGAAAACATTAACAGACAGAGAGCCTTTCACAAAATAGCAAAAGAACAGTACAGGCAATACAGTTATAAACAAAGTGGTAGGAAATTAACAATGCTTGTTCTATTACATATTGATATCTTCAAAGTGGTTTCTCATGAAAACAGAGACAAGCAATATTGATCAGACAAGGACTCATTAACAGTTTCTTTCAGCAAAGAAATAGAAGACAGTAGAACAACTATGTTAAC
>NW_004955530.1:57019-58089 GCF_000276665.1 Chinchilla lanigera | reverse complement strand
TTTAGATGTTCTGCGAAAATACCCCGAAGGAGAGCCCTGCATGACCTGCGCCGAGAAAGCAAGTACTCCGGGAGGTGCAGGGCTTTTGGGCTTGAGTCTGTGCCCACACCACCATGATTCTCAGCTGAAACGTGTGGAGAGAGCCAGGTATTTTCCATCTTATCCCTGAGGGCAGAACACGCGAATAAAGACCCTGTGGACATTACAGACTGAGTCGCTGTGGTGGCAGAGAGGAGGTCCAGACTGAGAGGCCCCGGGGACTTCTCTGGCTGGGGGTGGGGCGAGCACACTCTCTGAACCCTGCGCACCCTGTGACGAGAGAACGAGTACTCCGGGAGGTGCAGGGCCTGTGGATTCGAGTCTGTGCTTTGCCTTTCCCCAGACCCTCTAGCGAGTTGAAGGCTGAGGAAGTCTGTGACTGCTACCCATCTGGACTGCATCTGGTTCCTGTATGAGTCCTGAACTGAGTGGAGACATAGATTTAGGTGGTTCACAAACTGTACACCCTGCAGTTTGTGTCTGAATTATGCCTGTACCCTAAACTGCCTGGAGACATAGGTCCACTGGAGCGGGATTGTCGCACCAGTGCAACATGAGTCAGGTCGTGCACGTGCACTGAACTGCAAGGGGACGCTGGATCAGATGGTCAGCTATCAACTGACACAAGTGCCCATGTCTGAGAACAGGGATAACTGGATACAAATCAAAAACTGCTGGTAATCCCGAGACTAAGTAACACTACTCAGAGGTCACCCAGAGGCAAACCTGAACAACAGGAAAAATAGGGACACTAGTGGGCTTGGATGTGCAGCTACTGAAGAAGGAAACTGAGTTCTCTGCAACCAATAGCAAAAATGTGAAAATGAAAGAGTAAAACAAAATCCCAGAACTCCACCCCACTGAGAACAAGTCCAGGAGACATCAACATAGGAGAACTTTGTAAACACATGCCTGAAATAGCTGAAATGATTGCAATGGAGGTAAAGAAACAACTCCATAAGGCCATAGAAGAGATGAGATCAGAAATAATCTCTCAGGCAAAAAGTGAAATGACAAGAAAAATGAAGGAA
>NW_004955530.1:50857-52310 GCF_000276665.1 Chinchilla lanigera | reverse complement strand
AGAAGCCCTTTGTGTGAGGGACACTCAGCTAAATTTTTTTCCAGGTTTGTGGTTTTTTTTTTTACTCTGCTAGTGATTTCCTTAGATGTGCAGAAACTTTTCAGTAGGATGAGATCCCAATTGTTGATTCTTTCAAGTGTTTCACCTGCAATTTGGTTTTTGTTCATGAACTCTCTGACTACCACTATACCTTGAAGGATTTTACCTACTTTCTCTTCCAAGAGTTTTAGTGCTTCTGTTTTAATATTGAGATCTATGAAGCATTTTGACTTCAGTTTGGTTCATGATGATAGGCTTGAGCCTATTTTCAGTTTTAGGGAGGTAGCAAGCCAATTTTTCCAGCACCGTTTATTAAAGAGGCCATCTTTCTTCCAGTGAGTTTGTTTGGCCCCTTTATCAAAGATTAGGTGGCCGAGTGTGTGTTTGGTTGTGGCTGTTTCTTCCAGTCTGTTCCATTGATCCTCAGGTCTGTTTTTTGGCCAGTACTAGGTTGATTTTATGCCAGTAGCTTAGTAGTATGATTTCAGGTCAAGGATTGTGATTCCACCTGACTTGTCCTTCTTGCCCAGGATTGCTTTTTCTATTTTGGGTCTCCCCTGGTTCCAGATGAATTTAAGGCATATTTTCTCAAGATATGTGAGGTATGCTAATGGTAGTTGAATGGGAATTGCATTGAATCTGTACAGCAGTTTTGGGAGTATGGCCATTTTCACAATGTTGGTTCTTCCTATCCATGAGCAAGGAATATTTTACCATTTACTGAAATCTTCTTCGATCTCTTTTTTCAGAGTATTGTAGTTTTCGTTAAAGAGATCTTTGACTTCTTTTTTTAGAGGAATTCCTAAATATTTTAATTTCTTGGATATTATTATGAAAGGTATGGTTTCCTTAATTTCTCTCTGTCTTTTTGTTGTTTGTGTATAGGAATGCTACCAATTTTTAGGTGTTGACTTTATATCCAGCTACACTGCTGAATTTGTTGATTAATTCAAGGAGTCTTCTTGTGGAATGTTTGGGGTCTTCAATGTAAAGTATCATTTCATCTGCAAATAGTGATAGTTTTACTTCTTCCTTTTCTATCCTTATTCCTTTTGTTTCTCACTCCTGTTTAGTTGCTGTGGCTAGTGGTTCCAGAACTATGTTGAACAGGAGTGGTGACAGCGGACACCCTTGTCTTGTTCCCGATTTTTCAGTACAACTTTTCAGTTTTTGTCCATTTAGAATGATGTTGGCTGTTGTATTGTCATAGATGGCTGGGATCAGCTTAAGGTAAAGGCCATCTATTTCTATTTTCTGTAGAGTTTTTATCAAGAATGCATGTTGGACCTTGTTGAAAGCTTTTTCTGCATCTATTGAGATGATCATGTGGTTTTTGTCTTTGGCTCCTTTGTTATGGCGTATAACATTTATAGATTTGCAAATATTGAACCAACCCTGCATTCCTGGAATGAAG
>NW_004955530.1:33116-49664 GCF_000276665.1 Chinchilla lanigera | reverse complement strand
GGGGTGTTGAGGTCCCCTGTTACAATAGTGTTATTAATTATATGGGTTTTCATGCCTGTTATTTGTGTTATATAATTTGGAGCTCTGATATTTGGTGCACAGATTTTTATGATTTTTATCTCCTCCTCTTGCAGTTTTTCCCTGACTAGTACGTAGTGACTTTCTTTATCTCTTTTGATTGTTGTCGGTTTGAAGTTTACATTGTCTGCAATCAGAATAGCTACCCCTTCTTTTTTCTGGGTTCCTGTTGCATGGAGGATTGTTTTCCATCCTTTGACTTTTAGTCTGTGGATTTCCTTTTGAGTGAAATGTGTTTCCTGTATACAGGATATTGTTGGATTTTGTTTTTTAATCCAGTCTGCCAGAGTGTTTCTTTTGACTGGAGAATTGAGGTGATTTACATTTATAGTTATAAGTGATATGTATTGATCTTCATTGTCATGTTATTTACTTGTGTTGCTGTCCTACTTTTTCTACCTGTTTACTTGCTTGCTCTTCTTGATGTTTCATTTCTACTGTTGTCCTTGAAATTGCAGTCAGATTTTTCTCTGTCTAGAATATCGTTTAGTACCTTTGTAAAGCTGATTTTGCACTCATGAAGGTCTTCCATTGTTCTTTTTCGTGAAAAAATTTATTTCTCCATTGAATTTGAGGGATAGTTTGACAGGGTACATCAGTCTTGTTTGGAAGCTGTTCTGTCTGAGGACCTGTAATAGTTCACTCTAAGTTCTTCTGCATTGCATGGTTTCTGCTGAGATATCTGCTGTGATTTTGATGGGCTTTCTTTTATAGGTAATGTATTTCTTTTCTTTTGCAGCTTTTAAAATTATGTTCTTTTGCTGGAGATGTGGGAACTTGACTATTATATGTCTGAGTGTAGTTTTATTTTGGTTGTGGTTGTTTGGAGTTCTATATGCCTCCTTTATCCTTATACCAGTTTCTGTTTCCATGCTTTGGAATTTTTGTGCTATTATTTGTGCAAATATTCTTTTTTCTTTTTTGTACTCAAAGATTTAAAAATTTTTATTGTTTTTAGTTTTGAAAATAAGAGGAGGAAAACATTAACAGACAGACAACCTTTTACAAAATAGCAAAAGAAGAGTACAGACCATACAGAGTTACAAAGTGTTAGGAAATTAACAACGCTTGCAAATACTCTTTTTATGTCAGTTGTGTTGCCTCCTGCTGTTTCATTGGCTCATATGAGTCGCACATTTTTCCACTTTGCCTCATCTTGCAGCTGTTGAATTGAGTTTTCCTGGATCCTTGTTGATTTTACAAGATCCTTTCTTTCATGGTCTGTAGCTGCCACACTGTCTTCAAAGTCTGAGGTTCTATCTTAAGCTTCATTCAAACGGTTTTGGTAGCTTTCAATGGAAGCTTTGTTTACCTGGAAGTGTCTTTGTTTCTGGTTCATGTGTTCTAAGTCCTTTCTGTATTTTGCATTTCACCCTTCTGCCCCTTGCCTTTGTTCTTCTATTTTCTTATACGTTTCTTCTTCAGACTTTTTATGCTTTTCCTTCATTATTATTGTCATTTCATTTTTTGTCTGAGAGATTATTTCTGATCTCATTTCTTCTATGGCCTTATGGAGTTGTTTTTTTGCTTCCATTGCAATCATTTCAGCTAATTCAGGCATGTGTTAACCAATTTCTCCTATGTCGATGTCTCCTGGACTTCTTCTGAGTGGTGTGGGGTTCTGGGATTTTGTTTTAGTCCTTCGTTTTGTCATGTTTCCTACCGGAAGCAGAAAGCTCAGTTTCCGTCTTCAGTGGCTACACAGCAAAGGCCACTAGTGTCCGTAGTTTTCCTGTTGTTCAGGTTTGCCCCTGAGTGAACTCTTTGGAGTGCTACTTAATCTCAGGTTTTCCAGCAGTTGTTGATTTATATCTAGTAATCCCCGTTCTCAGGCATGGGCATTGGTGTCAGCTGATGGCCGACCATATGATCCAGCATCCCTTTGCAGTTCAGGGCATGTGCATAGCCCAGACTTGAGTTGCACTGGTGTGACAATCCCAATCCAGTGGACCTATGTCTCCAGGCAGTTCAGGGTACAGGCAAAACCCAGACACAAAGTACCAGGTCTACAGTTTGTGAACCACCTGTTTTGTTGCCCTTATCTGATGAAATGGTGTATAGGAATACATTGGGTACGCTGTCCCTGCTTGCTTACACACAGCCATGTGCCCAATCCATTTCATTCACTCCTGTGTGCATTTGACCAGGAAAAGGGAGTGCATTTCCACCCTTCCCTGAGCATCGCAGAATCTTTGCTGGAAGTGGTATAGGTTTCCTACAGTGAGTGCTTGTTGGAGATAGTAAACCAAGTGTTCCTCTAATACCTGGGTGCTGCAGCTGTATACATGCTCCTGTGTAGTCCTGTAATACCAGTGTAACACCAAGAAAACAACTTTCTGCATTGAAATCCCTGATACATTCCCAATGTTCTAAGTATTGTGTTCAGCTTATCGTATGAAACTGTGTATGGGAATAGATTGGCCACGCTGTCCCTGATTGTTTACATACAGTCCTGAACACCTTCCACCCCATTCACCCATGCGCGCATTTGATCAGGAAGAGCTAGTGTGTTTCCACCCATCCCTGAGCATGGCAGAATGTCCCCTGTAACTGGCACAGCTTTCCCACAGTGAGTGCTTGTTGGGAATAGCAAACCTCATGTTCCTCTATAATGATGCTACACTAGCTCTATACATGGGCCTATGTAATCATGTAATACCACCCTGAAATCAAGAAAATAACTTTCTGCACCAAGCTCCTTGAAACAAGGCCAATGTTTTAAGTGTGCTATTGAACTCATTTTGTGAAAGTGTGTAGGGGAAGACATTGGGTACGCTGTCCCTGCTTGCTTTCATGCAGCCATGTACACATTCCACTTAATTCACTCATACGTGCTTTTGACCAGGATGAGCTAGTGAGTTTCCACCATTCCCTGAGGATCGCAGAATGATTGCTGTAAGTGGTATAGGTTTCCTACAGTGAGTGCTTGTTGGGAATAGCAAACCTAGTGTTCTCCTAATATGTTGGTACACCAGCTCTATACCTGCTCTTATGACTTTCTGTAAAACCAGTGTAACAAGCAGAAAACAACTTTCTGAACTGAAATCCCTGAAACATTCCAAGTGTTCTAAGTGTTGTGTTCACCTTCTCTCATGAAACTGTATATGGGAAATGATTGGCTGTGCTGTACCTGCTTGTTATCACAGTCTTGCACAACTTCTCCATTCACCCACATGCACATTTCAGTGGGAAGAGCGATTGCCTTTCCACCCTTCCCTGAACATAGCAGAATCTCCTGCTATAAGTGCTATAGGTTTCCTACAGTGCGTGCTTACTGGGAATAGTAAACCTAGTGTTCCTCTAAAATGTTGGGTACTAACAGGAGCAGGTACTAGCTCTGTACCTGCTCCTCTGTAAAGATGTAGTACCAGTGTAAAACCAAGAAAAGAACTTTCTGCACCAAACTCCCTGAAACACTGCCAAAGTACTAAGTGTTGTACTGACCTCACTTCATGAATGTGTGTATGGAAATACTTGAGTACGCTGTCCCTGCTTGCGTTCACACAACCATGTACACATTTCATTCCATTCACTCATACACGCTTTTGACCTGGAACAGCAAGTGCTTTTCCACCCTTCCCTCAGCATGGCAGCATGTTTGCTGTAAGTGGTATACATTTCCTACAGTGGATACTTGTTGGGAATAGCAAACCTAGTGTTCCTCTATTATGTTGGTACACTTGCTTACACATGGTCTTATGTAATCATGGAATACCAGTGTAAAACCAGGAAAACAACTTTCTGCACCAAACTCCCAGAAACACTGCCCGAGTTCTAAGTGTTTTATTTACCTCATCGCATGAAACTGTGTATGGGAATGCATTGGGTACACTGTACTTGCTTGCTTTTACACGGCCACCTACACATTCCATTCCATTCCATTCACTCATATGAGCTTTTGACCTGAAAAGGCAAGTGGGTTTCCACCCTTCCCTGAGCATCGAAGACTGGTTGCTGTAAGGGGTATAGGTTTCCTACCGTGAGTGCTTGTTGGCAATAGCAAACCTAGTGTTCTTCTAATATGTTGCTACAAAAGCACAACCGATGATCCTATGTAATCATGTAATACCAGTGTCAAACCAAGAAATCAACTTTCTGCACCAATCTCCCTGAAACATCCCCAGAGTTCTAAATGTTGTGTTGAGCTTATGTCATGAAACTGTGTATGGGAGTACACTGGCTACGCTGTCCCTCTTGCTTACACACAGCAATGTACCCATTAGATTCAACTCACACATATGCGCATTGGACAGGGAAGAATGAGTGCATTTCCACCCTTCCCTGAGCATCGTAGAACGTTTGCTGGAAGTGGTATAGGTTTCCTACAGTGGGAGATTGTTGGGAATAGTAACCCTAGTGTTCCTCTCCTGTGTTGCTACACCAGCTCTATACCTGCTCCTATATAATCGTGTAATACCAGTGTAACACCAAGAAAACAACTTTGCACCGAAGTCCCTGATACATTCCCAATGTTCTAAGTGTTGTATACAGCTTCTCTCATGAAACTGTGAATGGGGAAACATTATCTATATTGTCCCTGCTTGTTTACACACAGTCTTGCACACTTTCTTCTCCATTCACACATAGGTACATTTGCCTGGGAAGAGTGATTGCCTTTCTTCCCTTCACTGAGGATGGCAGAATCTCTGCTATAAATGCTATAGGTTTTGACAGTGAGTGCTTGTTGAGAGTAGCAAACCTAGTGTTCTTCTAAAATGTTGGAACACTAGCTTGTACTTGCTCCTCTGTAAACCTATAGTACCAGAGCAAAACCAAGAGAGCAACTTTCTGCACCAAACTCCCTGAAACATACCAAAAGTTTTAAGTGTTGTGTTGAGCTTTGCTCATGAGAGTGTGAATGGGAATACACTGGCTATGCTGTCCCTGCTTCCTTACACACAGCAATGTTCCCATTCCACTCCATTCACTCAGGTTCATTTGCCCAGGAAGAGAGAGCGCATTTCCACCCCTTCCTGAGCATCACAGAATGTTTGCTTAAGTGGTATAGCTTTCCTACATTGAGTGCTTCCTGGGTATACTCAACCTAGTGTTTCTCTAATACACTGGTACAGCAGCTCTATACGTGCTCCATTGTAATCCTGTAATACCCATGTAGAGTGAAGACAACAACTTTCTGCACTGAAGTCCCTGAAACATTCCCAAAGTTCTAACTGCTGTGTTCACCTAATCTCATGATACTTTGTACAGAAATACACTGGTTACACTCTTCCTGCTTGCTTACACAAAGCAATGTAGCCATTCCACTCCGTTCTCTCATATGTGCTTTTGACCGGGAAGAGTGAGTGCATTACTACCCTTCCATGAACATCGAGGAATGTTTGCTGCCAGTGGTATAGGATTGCTACAGTGAGTGCTTGTTGGGAATAGCAAACATAGTGCTGCTGTAATATACTGGTACACCAGCTCTATGCTTGGTCCTGTGCAGTCATGCAATACCAGTGGAAAACCAAGAAATCAACCTTCTGCCCCAAACTCTCTGAAACTTTCCCAAAGTTTTAAGTGTTGTGTTGAGCTCATCTCATGAAACTGTGTATTGGAATACACTGCCCACACTGTCCCTGCTTGGTTACACACTGCAATGTACCCACTCCATTAAATTCACCCATGCATGCAATGGACTAGGATGAGTGAGTGCATATTCACCCTTCCCTGAGCATTGTACAATGCTTGCTGTAAGTGGTAAAAGTATCTTACACTGAGTGCTTTTTGGGAATAGCAGCCCGAGTGTTTCTCGAATACGTTGGTACAACAGCTCTATACATAGTCCTATGTAATCATGTAATACCAGTGTAACAGCAGGAAAACAACTTTCTGCCCCCAAATCCCCAATTTATTCCCAAAGTTCTAAGTGTTCTGTTGACTTTGTCTCATGAAACTGTGCATGGGAATACATTGGCTACGTTCTCCCTGCTTGCTTTCACACAGAAATGTACCTGTTAAGTCACATTCACCCATATGTGCATATGACAAGAAGAGGGACTGCATTTCCACCCTTCCTTGAGCATCGCAGAATGTTTGCTGTAACTGTTATAGCATTCAGACAGTGAGTGCTTCCTGGGAATAGCCAACCTAGTGTTCCTCTGATACCCTGGTACATCAGCTCTATACATGCTCCATTGTAATCGTGTAATACTCGTGTAGAAGGAAGACAACAACTTTCTACACCAAAGTCCCTGAAACATTCCCAAAGTTCTAAGGGCTCCGTTCACCTTATTGCATAAAACTTTCTACAGAAAAAGATTGGTTACGGTCTCCCTGCTTGCTTTCACAAAGCAGTGTAGCCATTCCACTCCTCTTGGTCATATGCACATTTGACCGGAAAGAGCGAGTGCATTTCCACCCCTCCCTGGGCATAGAGGAATGTTTACTGCAAGTGGTTTAGGTTTGCTTCAGTGAGTGCTTGTTGGAAATAGCAAACTTAGTGCTCCTCTAATATATTGGTACACCAGCTCCATACTTGGTCTTATGTAATCATGTAATACCAGTGGAAAATGAAGAAACAACTTTCTGACCCAAACTCTCTGAAACATTCCCAAAGTTCTAAGTGTTGTGTTGAGCTTATCTCATGAAAGTGTGTATGGGAATACGTTGCCCGTGCTGTCCCTGCTTGCTTAAATACTGCGATGTACTCATTCCATTACATTCACCCACACATGCACTGAACGGGATGAGTGAGTGCATATCCACCCTTCCCTGAGCATCATCGAATGTTTGCTGTAAGTGGTAAAAGTTTCTTATTGTGAGTGCTTGTTGGGAATAGCAACCATAGTGTTCCTAGATTATGGTGGTACAGCAGCTCTCTTCATGGTCCTATGTAATCCTGTAATACCAATGTAACAGCAGGAAAACAATTTTCTGCTGCAAACTCCTGATACATTCCCAAAGTTCTAAGTGTTGTGTTGTTCTTGTCTCATGAGACTGTGTATGGGTGTACATTCGCTATGCTGTCCCTGCTTGCTTTCACACAGCAGTGTACCCATTCTATTACATTCACCCATATGCACACAGAAAAGGGAATTCATTTCCTCCCTTCCCTGAGCATCAGAGAATGTTCTGTGTAAGTGTTATAGCTTTCCTACAGTGAGTGCTTCCTGGGAATAGTCAACCTAGTGTTCCTATAATACACTGTTACACCAGCTGTATACATGCTCCATTGTAATCCTGTAATACCCATGTACACCGAAGACAACAACCTTCTGCACCGAAGCCCCTGATACATTCCCAAAGTTCTTTAGTATGTTTTTTCTTTCTTTTTTTTTTTTTTGCTGGTACTGGGAATCGAACTCACGACCTTGCACTTGCCAGGCAGGCACTGTGCCACTGAGGTAAATCCCCAAACCCCATTCTCAAAGTTCTAAGTGCTGTGTTCACCATATCTCATGAAACTTTGTATGGAAATACATTGGTTACGCTCTCCCTCCTTGCTTATCCAAAGCAATGTAGCAGTTCCACTCCTTTCACTCATATGCGCCTTTGACTGACACAAGCAAGTGCATTTCCACCCTTTCATGAGCATCGACGAATGTTTGCTGGAAGTGGTATGGGTTTGCTACAATGAGTCCTTGTTGGAAACAAGAAACCTAGTGTTCCTCTAATATATTGGCACACCAGCTCTATATTTGGTCCTGTGTAGTCATGCAATACCAGTGAAAAACAAAGAAAACAACTTTCTACCCCAAACTCTCTGAAACATTCCCAAAGTTCTAAGTGTTGTGTTGACCTTATCTCATGAGACTGTGTATGGAAATACATAGCCCACATTGTCCCTTCTTGCTTACACACTGCAATGTACTAATTCCATTATATTCACCCACGCGCACATTGGAAAGGGACGAGTGAGTGAGTATCCACCCTTCTCTGAGCATCATACAATGTTTGCTGCCAGTGGTAAAAGTTTCCTACAGTGAGCACTTGTTGGGAATAGCAACCCTAGTGTTCCTCGCATATGTTGGTGCCACAGCTCTATACATGCTCCTATGTAATCATGAAATACCAGACTAACAGCAGGAAAACACTTCTCTGCCCCAAACTCCCTGATACATTCCCAAGGTTCTAAGCATTGTGTTCAGCTTGTCTCATGAAACTGTGTGCGGGAATACATTGGCTACACTGTCCCTGCTTACTTTTACACAATAATGTACCCATTCCATTGCATTCACCCATACCCGCATATGACCAGAAGAGGGAATGCATTTCCACCCTTCCCTGAGCATCGCAGAATGTTTGCTTGCGGTGGTTTAAGTTTCCTACAGTGAGTGCTTCCTGGGAATAGTCAACCTAGTATTCCTCTAATACCCTGGTACACCAGCTCTATACATGTTCCATTGTAATTCTGAAATACCCATGAAGAATGAAGACAACAACGTTCAGTACCGAAGTCCCTGAATCATTCCCAAAGTCCTAAGTGCTGTGTCCACTTTATCTTATGTAACTTTGTATGGAAATACATTGGTTACTGTCTCCCTCCTTGATGACAAAAAGCAATATAGCCATTGGACAAGCGAGTGCATTTCCACTCTGCCATGAGCATTGAGGAATGTTTGCTACAAGTGGTACAGGTTTGCTACAGTGAGTGCTTTTTGGAAATAGCAAAAGCTAGCCCTCCTCTAATATATTGGTACCCTAGCACTATACTTGATCCTGTGTAATCATGTAATACCAATGTAAAAACAAGAAAACAACTTTCTGCTTCAAATTCCCTGAAACATTCCCAAAATTCTAAGTGTTGAGTTGAGCTTGTCTCATGAAACTGTATATGGGAATACACTGGCTACGCTGTCCCTTTGTGCTTTCACACAGCAACGTACCTATTCCATTACATTCACCCATACGTGCATATGACCAGAGAAGGCAGTGCGTTTCTACCCTTCTCTGAGCATCGCAGAATATTTGCCATAACTGGTATAGGTTTCCTACAGTGAGTGCTTCCTGGGAATAGTAAACCTACTATTCCTCTAATACACTGGTACCCCAGCTCTATACATGCTCCATTGTAGTCCTATAATACCTGTGTAGAACGAAGACAACAACTTTCTTCTCCGAAGTCATTGAAAGAGACCCAAAGTTCTATGTGCTGTGTTCACCTTATCTCATGAAACTTTGCACGGAAATGCATTGGTTACGCTCTCACTGCTTGCTTCCAATAGGCAATGTAGCTATTCCTCTCCTTTCACTCATACGCGCATTTGACCGGGAAGACTGAGTGCATTTCTACCCTTCCCTGAGCATTGAGGAATGTTTGCTGCTAGTGGTATGGGTTTGCTACAGTGACTGCTTGTTGGAAATAGCAAACCTAGTGCTCCTCTAATATACTGGTACAGCAGCTCTCTACTTGGTCCTATGCAATCATTTAATACCAGTGTAAAATCAAGAAACACCTTTCTGCCCCAAACTCTCTGAATCACTCCCAAAGTTCTAAGTGGTGTGTTGAGCTTATCTCATGAAACTCTGTATGGGAATACATTGCCCACGCTGCCTCTGCTTGCTTACACACTGCAGTGTACACATTCCATTATATTCAGCCACACAGGCAGTGGACAGGGACGAGCAAGTGCGTATACACCCTTCCCTGAGCATCGTACAATGTTTGCTGTAAGTATTAAAAGTTTCCTGCAGTGAGTACTTGTTGGAAATAGCAACCCTAGTGTTCCTCAAATGTATTGGTACAGCAGCTTGATACATGGTCCTATGTAATCATGTAATACCAGTGTAACAGCAGGAAAACCACTTTCTGCTCCAAACTCCCAGATACATTCCCGAAGTTCTTGGGGTTGTGTTCAGCTTGTCTCATGAAACTGTGTATTGGAATACATTGGCTGCGCTGTCCCTGCTTGCTTTCAAGCAGCAATGTATACATTCCATTCCATTGACCTATATGCACATACTACAAGAAGAGGAAGTGCGTTACCATGCTTCCTGAGCATCACAGAATATTTGCTGTAAGCAGTATAGAATTCCTACAGTGAGTGCTTCCTGGGAATAGTCCACCTAGTGTTCCTCTAATTCACTGGTATGTCAGCTCTATACGTATTCCATTGTAATCCTGTAATACCCCTGTAGAACGAAGACAAGAACTTTGTGCACTGAAGTCCCTGAAACATTCGCAAAGTTCTAAGTGCTGTGTTCACATTATGTGATAACACTTTGTAGGGAAATACATTGGTTACACTCTCCCCGTTTGCTTACACAAAGCAATGAAGCCATTCCTCTCCTTTCACTGATATGCATATTGGACCGGGAAGAGCGACTGCATTTCACCATTCAATGAGCATTGAGAAATGTTTGCTGCAAGTGATATAGGTTTGCTACAGTGAGTGCTTGTTCGAAATAGCAAAGCTAGTGCTCCTCTAATATATTAGTATAGCACCTCTATACTTGGTCCTATGTAATCATGTCATACCAGCAGAAAACCAAGAAAACAACTTTCTGCCCCAAACTCTCTGACACATTCCAAAAGTTCTGTCTTATTGAGCTTATCTCATGAAACTGTGTAAGAGAATACATTGCGCACACTGTCCCTGCTTGCTTACACACTGCAATGTACTCATTCCATTACATTCACCCAAGTGTGCAGTGGACCGGGACAAGCGAGTGTGTATACACCCTCCCCTGAGCATTTCAGAATGTTTGCTGTAAGTGGTAAAAGTTTCAGGCAATGAGTGCTTGTTGGGAATACCAACCCATGTGTTCCTCGTAAATGTTGGTACAGCAGCTCTATACATGGTCCTATGTAATCATGTAACAGCAGGAAATCAACTTTCTGCTCCAAACTCCCTGATAGTTGCCAAAGTTTTAAGTATTGTGTTGAGTTTGTCTCATGCAATGATGTATGGGAATACGTTGGCTACGCTGTCCCTGTTTGCTTTCAATCAGCAATGTACACATTACATTACATTCACCCATATGTGCATACAACCAGAAGAGGGAGTGCGTTTCCCCCGATCCCTGGCCATCTCAGAATGTTTGCTGTAAGTGGTATAGGCTTCCAACAGTGAATGCTTCCTGGGAATAGTCAACCTAGTGGTCCTCTGATACCCTCGTACACCAGCTCTATACATGCTCCATTGTAATCCTGTAGTACCTGTGTAGAATGAACACAACAACTTTCTGGGCCGAAATCCCTGAAAGATTTGCAAAGTTCTAAGTGCTGTGTTCACCTTACCTCATGAAACTTTGTATGGTATTACATTTGTTATGCAATCCCTGTCTGCTTACACAAAGCAATGTAGCCATTCCTCTCACTCATATGCACATTTGACCAGGACGATTAAGTGCATTTCCACACTTCCATGAGCATCGAGGAATGTTTCCTACAAGTGGTATAGGTTTGCTACAGTGAGCTTTTGTTGGAAATAGCAAACTGAGTCCTCCTCTAATATATTGGTACACCTGCTCTATACTTGGTCCTCTGCAGTCATGTAATACCAGTGGAAAACCAAGAAAACAACTTTCTGCCCCAACATCTGAAACATTCCCAAAGTTCTAAGTGTTGTGTTGAGCTTATCTCATGAAACTGTTTATGGGAATACATTAGCAACACTGTCCCTGCTTGCTTACACACTGCAATATACTCATTCCATAACATTCACCCACGTGCACACTGGCCTGGGATGAGCGAGTGGGAATCCTACCTTCCCTGAGCATCGGAGAATCTTTGCAGTAAGTGGTAAAAGTTACCTACAGTGAGTGCTTGTTGGGAATAACAACCCTAGTGTTCCTCGAATATGTTTGTACAGCAATTCTAAACATGGTGCTATGTAATCATGTAATACCAGTGAAACAGCAAGAAAACCACTCTCTGCCCCAAACTCCATGATACATTCAGAAAGTTCTAAGTGTTTTGTTGAGCTTGTATTATGAAACTGTGTATCGGAATACATTGGCTACACTGTCCCTGCTTGCTTTCACACAGCAATTTATACTTTCCATTTCATTCACCTATATGTGCATATGACAAGAAGAGGGAGTGCATTATCACACTTCTCTGAGCATCGCAGACTGTTTTTTGTAAGTGGTATCATTTCCTACACTGAGTGCTTCCTGGGAATAGTCAACCTAGTGGTCCTCTAATACACTGGTACTTTAGCTCTACACATGCTCCATTGTAATCCTGTAATACCCATGTAGAACAAAGACAGCAACTATCTGTGCCAAAGTCCCTGAAACATTTCCAAAGTTATAAGTGCTGTGTTCCCCTTATCTGATGAAACTTTGCGGGGGGGAAAAACATTTTTTATGCTGCCCGTGCCTGCTTACACAAAGCAATGTAGCCATTCTCTCCTTTCACTGATACTCACATTTGACCAGAAAGAGCAACTGCATTTCCACCCTTCAATGAGCATTGAGGAATGTTTGCTGCAAATGGAATAGGATTGCTACAGTGAATGCTTCTTGGAAATAGAAAAGCTCGTGTTTCTCTATTATATTGGTACACCAATATAATAGGTCTATACTTGGTCCTATGTAATCATGTAACAGCAGCGGAAAACCAAGAAAACAGCTTCCTGCCACAAACTCTCTGAAACATTCCCAAAGTTCTAAGTGTTGTGTTGAGCTTATCTCATGAAAGTGTGTATTGGAATATATTGCCCACGCTGTCCCTGCTTGCATATACACTGCAATGTACTCATTCCATTACATTCACCCATGCCCACATTGACCGGGATGAGCGAATATGTCTTAACCTTTCCCTGAGCATCATAGAATGTTTGCTGTAAGTGGTAAAAGTTTCCTACAGTAACTTATTTTTGTTTTTAAACCACTCTGGTGTTCCTCAAATATGTTGGTACAGCAGCTCTATACATGGTCCTATATACTCAAGTAATACCAGAATAAGAGCAGGAAATTATCTTTCTGCCTCAAACTCCCTGAAACATTCCAAAGCTCTAAGTGTTGTGTTGAGGTTGTCTCATGAAACTGTGTGATTAAATTGGCTATGCTCTCCCTGCTTCTTTCACACAGCCATGTATCCATTCCATTACATTCACCCATAAGCCCACATGACCAGGAGAGGGAGTGCGATTCCACCCTTTTTTGAGCATCACAGAATATTTGCTGTAAGTGGTATAGGTTCCCTGCAGTGAGTGCTTCCTGGGAGTAGTCAACATAGAGTTCCTCTAACACACTTGTACAAGAGTCCTATACATTCTCCATTGTAATCCTGTAATACCCATGTAGAATGAAGACAACAACCTTCTGCAGCGATGTTCCTGAAACAATTCCAAAGTTCTAAGTGCTGTGTTCACCTTATCTCATGAAACTTTGCAGGGAAATACATTGGTTACACTCCCTGTGCTTGCTAACCCAAAGAAATGTAGCCATTCCACACATTTCACTCAAACGTGCATTTTACCGGGAAAGGTGATTGCATTTAAACACTTCCCTGAGCATCCAGGAATGTTTGCTGCAAGTGGTATACGTTTGGTATAGGGAGTACTTGTTGGAAATTGCAAACTTGGGCCTGTATTGTATTGGTACACCAGCTCTGTACTTGGTCCTATATAATCATGTAATTCCCGTGGAAAACCAAGAAAACAACTTTCTGCCCCAAATTCTCTGAAACATTCTCAAATTCGAAGTACTGTGTTGAGCTTATCTCATGAAATTTTGTATGGCAATACATTGCCCACGCTGTCCCTGCTTACTTACACACTGCAATGTACTCATTTCATTACAATCACCCACATGCACATTGGACCGGGACTAGCAAGAGTGTATCTACCATTCCCTGAGCATCATAGAATGTTTGCAGTAAGTGATAAAAGTTTCCTACAGTGAGAGCTTTTTGGGAATAGCAATCCTAGTGTTCCTTGAGTATGTTGGTACAACAGCTGTGTACATGGTCCTGTGTTATCATGTAATATAAGTGTAACAGAAGGAAAACAACTTTCTGCTCCAAACTCCATGATACATTCCCAAAGTTCTAAGTGTTCTGTTGGGCTGTCTCATGAAAATGTGTGTGGAAATACATTGGCTAGGCTATCCCTACTTGCTTTCACACAGCAACATACCCATTCCATTGCATTCACAAATAGGTGCATATGACCAGGACAGGGAGTGCATTTCCAACTTTCCCTGACCATCACAGAATGTTTGCTGTAAGTGGTATAGGTTTCCTACAGTGAGTGCTTCCTGGGAATAGTCAACCTAGTGTTCCTCTAATACACCGCTACACCAGCACTATATATGCTCCATTGTAATCCTGTAATACCCGTGAGGAATGAGGAAAACAACTTTCTGCACCAAAGTACCTGAAGCATTCTAAATTTCTAAGTTCTGTGTTCACCTTATCTCATGAAACTTTCTAGGGAAATACATTGCTTATGCCCTCCCTGCTTGCTTACACAAAGCAGTGTAGCCATTTCACTCCTTTCAGTCCTACGTGCATTTGACCAGGAAGAGCGAGTGCATTTGCATCTTGCCCTGAGCATCGAGGAATGTTTGTTGCATGTATAGGTTTGCTACAGTGAGTGCTTGTTGGAAATAGCAAACCTAGTGCTCCTCTATTATGTTGGTACACCAGCTCTATACTTCCTCCTTTGTATTCATTTAAAACCAGTGGAAAATCAAGAAAACAAGTTTCTTCCCCAAACTCTCTGAAACATTCCCAAAGTTCTAAGGGGTGTGTTGAGCTTATCTCATGAAACTGTATTGGATTACATTGTGCACGCTTTTCCTGCTTACTTACACACTGCAATTTTCTCATTTCATTACATTTACCCATGCACACAATGGTAAACGTGTTCAAGCAAGTGCATATAAACCCTTCCCTGAGCATCGTAGAATGTTTGCTGTATGTGGTAAAAGTTTCCTGCAGTGAGTGCTTGTTGGGAATAGCAACCCAAGTGTTCCTCGAATATGTTGGTACAGCAACTCTATACATGGTCCTATGTTATCATATAATACAAGTGTAACAGCAGGATATCAACTTTCTGCCCTAACTGCCCTGGTACATTCCCAAAGTTCTAAATGTTGTGTTGAGTGTGTCTCATGAAACTGTGTGTGGGAATACATTGCCTACGCTGTCCCTGTTTTCTTTCACACAGCAATGTACTCATTCCATTGCGTTCACCCATTGGTGCATATGACCAGGAGAGACAGTGCGTTTCTACCCGTCCCTGAGCATCGCAGAATGTTTGCTGTAAGTGGAATAGGTTTCCTAGAGTGAGTGCTTCCTGGGCATAGTCAACCTAGTATTCCTTTAATACACTGGTCCTCCAGCACTACACATTCTCCATTGTAATCCTGTAATACCCATGTAGAATGAAGACAACAACTTTGTGCACTGAAGTCCCTGAAACATTCCCAAAGTTCTAAGTGCTGTGTTCACCTTATCTCCTGGAACTTTGCAGGGAAATATACTGTTTACACTCTCCCCACTTGCTTACGCAAAACAATGTAGCCACTTCACTCCATTCAGTCCTACGCGCATTTGACCTGGAAGAGCGAGTGCATTTCCACCCTTCCCTGAGCATCAAGAAATGTTTGCTGCAAGTGGAATAGGTTTAATACAGTGAGTGCTTGTTGGAAATACCAAACCTAGTGCTCCTCTAATATATTGGTACACCAGCTCTATCCTTGGTCCTATGTAATCATGTAATACCAGTGGAAAACCAAGAAAACAACTTTCTGCCCCAAACTCTTTGGAGCATTCCCAAAGTTCTAAGTGTTGTGTTGAACTTATCTCATGAAACTGTGTATAAGTATACATTGCCCACGCTGTCCCTGCTTACTTATACACTGCAGTGTACTCATTTCATTACATTTACCCACTTGTGCATAGAACTGGGATGTGTGAGTGTGTATACACCCATCCCTGAGCATTGTAGAATGTTTGCTGTAAGTTGTTATAGTTTCCTACAGGGAGTGCTTTTTGTGAATAGCAAACGTACTGTTCCTTGAATATGTTGGTACAGCAGCTCTATACATGGTCCTATATATTCATGTAATATCAGGGAACCCACAGGAAAATAACTTTCTGCCTCAAACTCCCTGATACATTCCCAAAGTTCTCAGTGATGTGTTGAGCTTGTCTCATGAAACTGTTTGTGTAAAAAAAATTGGCTACGCTCTCCCTGCTTCTTTCACACAGCCATGTACCCATTCCATTACATTCACTCATAAGCACATAGGACTTGGACAGGGAGTGCATTTCCACCCTTCCTTGAGCATCATTGAATGTTTGCTGTATGTGGTATAGGTTCCCTACAGTGAGTGCATCCTGGGAATAGTCAACCTAGTGTTCCTCTAGTACACTGGTACACAGCCCTATACATGCTCCATTGTAATCCTGTAATATCTGTGTAGAACGAAGATGAAAACCTTCTGCAGTGACGTCCTTGAAACACTCCCAAAGTTTATTTTTTTTATTTTTTTTTATTTTAAGGATAAAAGGAGGGAAACATTAACAGACATACAACATTTTACAACATATCACAAGCACAATACAGA
>NW_004955530.1:15636-27106 GCF_000276665.1 Chinchilla lanigera | reverse complement strand
CCTAGAAACTCAGTCTGCAGTGTCACCGGGGTCTTTGTTCTCGCGTCCTGGCCTCCGGGATTGGGTGGGGCCTACCTGGCTCTGTGCGCGCTTTTCGGCTGGGAATCCCGGTGGTATGAGTCCGGCCCACTCTCGGACCCAGGAGCCCTGCCACTCCCGGAGAACTCGCTGCCTGGGCGCAAGGCCCACTCCCAAAGTTTTAAGTGCTGTGTTCACCTTATCTCATGAAACCTTGTAGGGAAATACATTGGTTATGTTCTCCATCTTTGCTTACACATAGCAAGGTAGCCATTCCACTCCATTCACTCAAATGCACATTTTACCGGGAAAGGCGATTGCATTTACACCCTTCCCTGAGCAACAAGGAATGTTTGATGCAAGTGGTATACGTTTGCTACAGTGAGTGCTTGTTGGAAATAGAAAACCTAGTGCTCCTGTAATATATTGGTACACTAGCTCTATACTTGGTCCTATGTAATTATGCAATACCAGTGGAAAACCAAGGAAACAAATTTCTGCCCCAAATTCTCTGAAACATTCCCAAAGCTCAAAGTGTTGTGTTGAGCTTATCTCGTGAAACTGTACATAGCAATACATTTCCCAAACTGTCCCTGCTTACTTACACTGCAATGTACTCGTTCCATTACATTCACCCATGCACGCATAGCACCTGGACGAATGAGTGTGTATCTACCCTTACCCGAGCATCGCAAGATGATTGCTCTGAGTGGTAAAAGCTTCCTATAGTGAGTGCTTGTTGGGAAGAGCAACCCTAGTGTTCCTTGAATTTGTTGGTACAGCAGCCCTATACATGGTCCTATGTAATCATGTAATACCAGAGTAAGAGCAGGAAATTATCTTTCTGCCTCAAACTCCCTGAAACATTCCAAAGCTCTAAGTGTTGTGTTGAGGTTGTCTCATGAAACTGTGTGTGGGAATACATTGGCTACACTGTCCCGCCTGCTTTCACACAGCAATGTACCCATTCCATTGCATTCACAAATAGGTGCGTATGACCAGGACAGGGAGTGGGTTACCACCTTTCCCTGAGCATCCTAGAATGTTTGCTGTAAGTGGCATAGTTTTGCTTCAGTGAGTGCTTCCTCTGAATAGTCAACCTAGTGTTTCTGTAAAACACTGGGACACCAGCACTAATCATGCTCTTTTCTAGTCCTTCAATATCCGTGTAGAATGAGGACAACAACCTTCAGCACCAAAGACCCTGAAACATTTCCAAAGTTCTAAGTGCTGTGTTCACCTTATCTCATGAAACTTTGCCCAGAAATACATTGGCTATGCTCTCCCTGCTTTCTTACACAAAGGAATGTAGCCATTCCAGTCCTTTCACTCCTACGTGCATTTGACTGGGAATGCATCCTTCCCTGACAATCAAGGAAAATTTGGTGCATGTGGTATAGTTTTACTACAGTGAGTGCTCTTTGGAAATAGCAAACCTAGTACTCCTCTAATATATTGGTACACCAGCTCTATACTTCCTCCTATGTAATCATTTTAAACCAGTGGAAAACCAAGAAAATAACTCTCTGCCCCAAACTCTTTGAAACATTCCCAAAGTTCTGAGGGTTGTGTTGATCTTATCTCATGAAACTGTGTATGGGAATACATTGCCCACACTGTCCCTGCTTACTTACACACTGCAATGTACATGTTTCTTTACATTCTACCACCCGCGCATTGGACTGGGATGAGTGAGTGCATATACACCCTTCCCTGAGCATTGTAGAATGTTTGCTGTAAGTGGTAAAAGTTTCCTACAATGAGTGCCTGTTGGGAATAGCAACCATAGTGTTCCTTGAATATGTTGGTACAGCAGCTCTCTATATGGTCCTATGTAATTATGTAATTCAAGTGTAACAGCAGGAAAACAACTTTCTGCCCTGAACTCCCTGATACATTCCCAAAGGTCTAAGTGTTGTGTTGAGCTTGTCTCATGAAAATGTGTGTGTGAATACATTGGCTACACTGTCCCTGCTTACTTTCATGCAGTAATGTACCCATTTCATTGCATTCACCCATATGTGCATATGACCAGGAGAAGGAGTGCATTTTCACCCTTCCCTGAGCATTGAGGAATGTTTGCTGAAAGTGGTTTATAATTGCCAGAGTGAGTACTTGTTGGAAATAGCAATCCTAGTGCTCCTGTAATATATTGCTACACCAGCTCTATACCTGGTCCTATGTACTCATGTGATACCAGTGGAAAACTAAGAAAATAACTTTTTGCCCCAAACTCTCTGAGAGATTCCCAAACTTCTAAGTGTTGTGTTCAGATTATCTCATGAAACTGTGTATGGGAATACATTGTCCATCATGTCCCTGCTTGCTTACAACTGCAATGTGCTCATTCTATTACATTCATCCACGCACGCATTGGGTCAGGATGAGCGAGTATGTATCCACCCTTTCCTGTGCATTGTAAATGTTTGCTGTAAGTGGAAAAAGTTTCCTACAGTGCGTACTTATTGGGAATAGCAACCCTAGTGTTGTTTGAATTTTTTGGTACAGCAGCTCTATACAAGATCCTATGTAATCATGTAATACGAGTGTAAGAGCAGGAAAACAACTTTCTGCCCCAAACTCTCTGATACATACCCAAAGTTCTGAGGGTTGTTTTGAGCTTGTGTCATGAAACTGTGTTTGGGAATACATTGACTGCACTGTCCCTGGTTGCTTTCACATAGCAATATACCCATTCCAGTGCATTGACCCATACGCAACTAGGACCAGGAGAGGGAGTGTGTTTCTTTCCTTCCCTGAGCATTGCAGAATGCTTCCTGTAAGTGGTGTAGGTTTCCTACAGTGAGTGCTTCCTGGGAATAGTCAACCTAGTGGTCCTCTAATACAGTGGTACTTTAGCTCTACACATGCTCCATTGTAATTCTGTAATACCCGTGTAGAACGAAGACAACAACTATCTGCACTGAAGTCCCTGAAACATTTCCAAAGTTATAAGTGCTGTGTTCCCCTTATCTGATGAAACTTTGCAGGGAAAATAATTTTTTACGCTGTCCGTGCCTACTTACACAAAGCAGTGTAGCCATTCCTCTCCTTTCCTGATATGCACATTTGACCAGAACGAGTGACTGCATTTCCAGTCTTCAATGAGCATTGAGGAATGTTTGCTGCAAGTGGAATAGGATTGCTACAGTGAATGCTTCTTGGAAATAGAAAACCTAGTGCTTCTCTAATATATTGGTACACCAGCTCTATACTTGTCCTATGTAGTCATGTAATAGCAGTGGAAAATGAAGAAAACAACTTCCTGCCTCAAACTCTCTGAAATATTCTCAAAGTTCTAAGTGTTGTGTTGAGCTTATCTCATGAAAGTGTGTATTGGAATATATTGTCCACACTGTCCCTGTTTGCATACACATTGCAGTGTATTCATTCCATTACATTCACCCATGCCCACGTCGACCGGGACGAGCGAGTATGTTTCGACCCTTCCCTGAGCATCATAGAATATTTGCTGTAAGTGGTTAAAGTTTCCTGCAGTGAGTGCTTGTTGGGAATACCAACCCATGTGTGCATCGGAAACGTTGGTACAGCAACTTTATACATGGTCCTATGCAATCATGTATAACAGCAGGAAATCAACTTTCTGCCCCAAACTCCCTGATACCTTCCCAAAGTTCTAAGTGTTGTGCTGAGCTTCCCTAGTGAAAGTGTGTATGGCAGTACATTGGCTATGCTGTCCCGGCTTGCTTTCACTCAGCAATGTGCCCATTCCATTCTTTTCACTTAGGTGCCTAAGAGCAGAAGAGGGAGTGCGTTTCCACCCTACCATGAGCATCGTAGAATGTTTGCTGTAAGGGGTGTAGGTTTCCTACTGTGAGTGCTTCCTGGGAGTAGTAAAGCTAGTATTACTGTAATACACTGGTACACCAACTCTATCCATGGTCCCTTGTAATGCTGTAAAACCCGGGTGGAATGAAGAGAACAACTTTCGACCTCTAAGTCCCTGAAACATTCCCAAAGTTTTAATGTTTTGTTGAGCTTCCCTAGTGAAACTGTGCATGGGAGTGCATTGGCTATGCTCTCCCTGCTTGCTTTCACACAGCAAAGTACCCATTCCGTTCCTTTCACCTTGGCACATATAAACAGAAGAGGGAGTGCATTTCCATCCTTCCCTGAGCATCACAGAATGTTTTTTGTAAGGGGTATATGTTTCCTATAGTGAGTGCTTCCTGGGAATAGTAAACCTAGTATTCCTGTAATACACAGGTACACCAGCTCTAATCATGCTCCCTTGTAATGCTGTAAAACCCATGTGGAATGAAAAGAACAACTTTCTGCCCCGAAGTCCCCGAAAGATTCCCAAAGCTCTAAGTGCTGTGTTCAGCTTCCCTAGGGAAACTGTGTATGCTAGTTCATTGGCTATGCTCTGCCTGCTTGCTATCACACAACAATGTACCCATTCCATTACATTCACACGTAGGCCCATACGACCAGATGAGGGAGTGTGTTTCCAACCTGAGCATTGCAGAATGTTTGCTGTAAGTGGTATTGTTTTTCTACAGTGAGTGCTTCTGGGAGTACTAAACCTAGTGTTCCTCTAATACACTGGTACACCAGCTCCATATGTGCTCTATTGCAATTCTGTAAAACCCATGTGGAACGAAGACAACAACTTTCTGCATCAAAGTCCCTGAAAGACTCCCAAATTTCTATGTGCTCTGTTGAGCTTCTCTAGTGAAACTGTGTGTGGGAATGCATTGCTCACACTAGCCCAGCTTGCTTGTACAGTGCAATGTACTGGTTCCATTACATTCACCCATGCACTGCACTCATTAGACCGGGACAAGCAAGTGTGTATCCATCCTTCCCTGAGCATCGCAGAATGATTGCTCTGAATGTTGAAAGTTTCCAACAGTGAGTGCTTCTGGGGAATAGCAAAACGAGTGTTGTTCAAACATATATTGGTACAACAGCTCTATACATGGTCCTTTGTAATCAGGCAATACCAGTTTAACAGCAAGAAAACAACTCTCTGTCCTAAACTCATGACATCTTCCCAAAGTTCTAAGTGTTGTGTTGAGCATTCCTAGTGAAACTAAGTATGGGCCGACACTGGCTATGCTCTCCCTGCTTGCTTTCACATAGCAATGTACCATTCCTTTCCTTTCACACAGGCGCATATGAGCAGAAGAGGGAGTGCATTCCCACCATTTCCTGAGCATCACAGAATGTTTGCTATAAGTTGTATAGGTCTCCTACAGTGAGTGCTTCCTGGGAACAGTAAACCTAGTATTACTGTAATACACTGGTGCACCAGCTCTATACTTCCTCCCTTGTAATGCTATAAAACCTGGGTGGAACCAAGGGAACAACTTTATGCCCCGAAGTCCCTGAAACATTCTCAGAGTTCTAAGTGTTGTGTTGAGCTTCCCTAGTGAAACTGTGCATGGGAGTACATTGGCTATGCTGTCCTTGCTTGCTTTCACATAGCAATGTACCCATTCCATTCCTTTCACCTAGGCACACATGAGCAGAGCGAGAGTGTGTTTCCACCCTTCGTGATCATTGCAGAATGTTTGTTGTAAAGGGGATAGGTTTCCTTCTGTCAGTGCTTCCTGGGAATACTAAAGCTAGTATTCCAGTAATACACTGGTACACCAGCTCTATCCATGCTCCTTTGTAGTGCTGTAAAACTGGGTGGAATGAAGAGAACAACTTCCTGGATGGAAGGCCCTGAAACACTCTCAAAGTTCTAAGTGCTGTGTTGAGGTTCCCTAGTGAAACTGTGTATGGAAGTACATTGGCTATGCTGTGCCTGCTTGTTATCACACAACAATGTACCCATTCCCTTACTTCCACACTTAGGCCCATATGACCAGAGGAGGGAGTGTGTTTCCACCCTTCCCTGAGCATTGCAGAATGTTTGCTGTAAGTGGTTAGGTTTCCTATGGTGAGTGCTTCCTGCAAATAGTAAACCAAGTGTTCCTCTAATACACTGGTATACCAGCTGTATAGATGCTCTATTGTAATGCTGTAAAACCTGTGTCAAACAAAGTGAACAACTTTCTGCACCAAAGTCTCTGAAACATTCCCAAAGTTCTAAGTGCTATGTTGGGTTTATCTCCTGAAAGTGTGTGTGGGAATACATTGCCCAAGTTTTCCAGCTTGCTTGCACACCACAATGTACTCATTCCATTACTTTCACACCTGCGTGCATTGGACCGGAACAAGGATGTATGCACCCATCCCTGAGCATCGCAGGATGATTGCTCTGAGTGGTGAAAATTTCCTACAGTGAGTGCTTCTGGGGAATAGCATAACGAGTGTTGCTCGAATATGCTCGTACAACAGCTGTATGTAATCATGCCATACCAGTGTAACAGTAAGAAAACAACTTTTGGCCACAAACTCCCTGATACCTTCCCAAAGTTGTACGTGTTGTGTTGACCTTCCCTAGTGAAACTGTATGGGAGTACATTAGCTATGCTGTCCCTGCTTGATTTCATACAGCAATGTACCATTCCATTTGTTTCACATAGGCACACATGGGCAGAAGAGGGGGTGCGTTTCCACCCTTCCTGAGCATTGCAGATTGTTTGTTGTAAGTGGTATAGGTTTCCTACAGTGAGTGTTTCCTGGGAATAGTAAACATAGTAGTCCTTTAATACACCGGTACACCAGCTCTATACATGCTCCCTTGTAATGCTGTAAAACCCAGGTTGAATGAAGAGCACATCTTTCTGCCCCGAAGTCCCTGAAAGATTCCCAAAGTTCTAAGTGCTGTGTTGAGCTTCCCTAGTGAAACTGTATATGGGAGTACATTGGCTAGGCTGTACCTGCTTGCTATCACACAGTTATATACTCTTTCCATTACAATCAAACCTAGGCCCATATGACCAGTGGAGGGGGTGTATTTCCACCCTTCCCTGAGCTTCGAGAATGTTTGCTGTAAGTGGTATGGGTTTCCTACAGTGAGTCCTTCTAGGGAACAGTAAACCTAGTGTTCCTCTAATACACTGGTAGACCAGCTTAATACATGCTGTATTGTAATGCTGTAAAATCCGTGTGGAACGAAGAGAACAACTATCTGCACCAAAACCCCTGAAACATTCCCAAAGTGTGAAGTGCTCTGTTGAGTTTATCTCATGAAGCTGTGTGTGGGAATACATTGCCCATGCAATCCCAGCTTGCTTGCACACTGCAATGTACTCGTTTCATTTCTTTCATCCCTGCGTGCATTGATCGGGATGAGTGAGTGTATATCCTCCCTTCCCTGAGCATTGCAAGATGATTGCTCTGAGTGGTAAAAGTTTCCTACAGTGAGTGCTTCTAGGGAATAGAAAAATGAGGGTTGCTGTAATATGATGGTACAGCAGCTGTATACATGGTCCTCAGTAATCATGCCATAGTGTAACAGTAAGAAAACAACTTTCTGCCCCAACCTCCCTGATACCGGCCCAAACCTCTAAGTGTTGTGTTGAGCTTCCATAGTGAAACTGTGTATGTGAGAACATTGGCTACGCTGTGCCTGCTTGCTGTCAAACAGCAATGTACCCATACCATTACATTCACACATAGGCCCATTGACCAGAGGAGGGTGTTTGTTTCCATCCTGCCCTGAGCATTGCAGAGTGTTTGTTGTAATTGGTATGGGATTCCCACAGTGACTGATTCCTGGGAATAGTAAACCCAGTGTTCCTCTAATACACTTGTACACCAGCTTGTTACATGCTCTATTATAATGCTGTAAAACCCATGTGGAATGAAGAGAACAACTTTCTGCACCGAAGTCTCTGAATCATTCCCAAACTTCTAAGTGCTGTGTTGAGTTTATCTCATGGAACTCTGTGTGGGAATACATTGCCCACGCTGTCCCAGCTTTCATGTACACAGCAATGCACTGGTTCCTTTACTTTTACCCATGCGCACATTGGAACAGGATGCATGAGTGTGTATCCACCCATCCCTGAGCATCGCAGGATGATTGTCCGAGTGGTGAGAGTTTCCTAAAGTGAGTGCTTCTGGGGAATAGCAAAACCACTCTTGCTCGATTATGGTGGTATAGCAGCTGTATGCAAGGTCCTGTGTAATCATGGCATACCAGTGTAACAGCAAGAAAACAATTTTATGCCTCAAACTCCATGATACCTTCCCAAAGTTCTAAGTGCAGTGTTGAGCTTCCTAGTGAAAACGCATGTGGGAGTACACTGCCTATACTGTCTCTGCTTGCTTTCGCACAGAAATGTACCCATTCCATTCCTTTTACATAGGTGCATATGGGAAGAAGAGGGAATGCATTTCCACCCATTCCTGAGCAGTGCAAAATGTTTCCTGTAAGTGGTATAGGTTTCCCACAGTAAGTGCTTCCTGGGAATAGTAAAACTCGCACTCCTGTAATACACTGGTAGACAAGCTTTATACATGATACCTTGTAATGCTGTAAACCCCGGGTGGAATGAAGAGAACAACTTTCTGCCCTGAAGTCCCTGAAAGATTCCCAAATTTCTAAGTGCTGTGTTGAGGTTTGCAAGTGAAACTGTGAATGGGGGTAAAATGGCTATGCTGTGCCCGCTTGCTATCATACATCAAGGTACCCATTCTTTGCATTCACATAGAGGCCCACATGACCAGAGAAGGGAGTGTGTTTCCACCCTGCCCTGAGCATCACATAATGATTGCCTAAAGTTGTATGGGATTCCTACAGTGACTGCTTCCTGGGAATAGTAAATCTAGTGTTCCTCTAATACACTGGTAGAAGAGCTCTACACATGCTTCCTCGTAATGCTGCAAATCCCAGGTGGAATGAAGACAACAACTTTCTGATCCGAAATCCCTGAAAGATGCCCAGTGTTCTAAGTGCTGTGCTGAGCTTTGCTAGTGAAACTGTGTTTAGGAGTACACTGTTTATGCTGTGCCTGCTTGCTAGCACACAGCAATGTACCCATTCCATTACATTCACACATAGGCCCATATGACCAGAAGAGGGTGTGTGTTTCCACCTTCCCTGAACATCGCAGAATGTTTGCTGTAAGTGCTATGGGTTTCCTACAGTGAGTGTTTCCTGGGAAAAGTAAACCTAGTGTTCCTCTAATACACTGGTGCACCAGCTCTATACATGCTCCATTGTAATGCTGTAAATCCTGTGTGGAGTGAAGACATCAACTTTCTGAACCAAAGTCCCTGAAACATGCCCAGTGACCAAGTGCTGTGTTGAGCTTCCCTAGTGAAATTGTGTATGGGAGTACATTGGCTATGCTGTGCTTGCTTTCTATCACACAGCAATGTACCCATTCCATTACATTCACACATAGGCCCATAGGACCAGAGGAGGTTGTGTGTTTCCACCCTGCCCTGAGCAATGCAGAATGTTTGCCATAAGTGGTATGGGTTTCCTACAGTGAGTGCTTCCTGGGAATAGTAAACCTAGTGTTCCTCTAATACATGGGTACACAAGCTCTACACAAGCTTCCTTGTAATGCTATGAATCCCGGGTGGAACAAGGAGAACAACTTTCTGCCCCAAAGTCCTTGAAACATGTCTGATGTTCTAAGTGCTGTGCTGAGCTTCCCTAGTGAAACTGTGTAAGGGAGTACCTTGGCTGTGCTATGCCCGGTTGCTATGACACAGGAATGTAATCATTCCGTTACATTCACACATAGGCCCATTTGACCAGAGGAGAATGTTGTCTGTAAGTGGTATAGCTTTCTCACAGTGAGTGCTCCCTGGGAATAGTAACGCTACTATTCCTGTAATAAACTGCACAGCATCTCTATACATGCTCCCTTATAATGCCATAAAACCTGGGTGGAACATAGAGAACCACTTAATGCCCCCAAGTGCCAGAAACATTCCCAAAGTTTTAAGTGCTGTGAAGAGCTTCCCCAGAGAAACTATGTATGGGAAGACATTGGCTATGCTGTGCCTCCTTGCTATCACACACCAATGTACCCATTCCATTGTATTCACTCGTAGGCCGGTATGACCAGAACAGGGTGTTTGTTTCCACCATGCCCTGAGCATCACAGAATGTTTGCTGTAAGTAGTATGGCTTTCCTATAGTGAGTGCTTCTCAGGAATAGTAAACCTAGTTTTCCAGTGATACACTGTACACTAGCTCTATACATGCTCTCTTGTAATGCTGTAAAACCCCGGGTGGAACGAGGAGAATAATTCTCTGCCCTGAAGTCCCTGAAACATTCCCAAAGTTCTAAGTGCTGTGTTGAGCTTCCCTAGTGACACTTTGTATGGGATTACATTGGCTGTGATGTCCCTGCTTGCTTTCATACAGCAATGTACCATGCCATTCCTTTCATATACACACATATGAGAAGTAAGTGTGTTTCCTCACTTCCCTGAGCAACGTAGAATGTTTTCTGTAAGTCGTATAGGTTTCTTACAGTGAGTGCTTCCTGAGAATAATAAAGCTAGTATTCATGTAATTCACTGTACAACAGCTCTACATGCTCCCTTGTAATGCTGTAAAACCCGGGTGGAACGAAGAGAACAACTTTCTTCCCCCAAGTGAATCATTCCCCAAGTTATATGTGCTGTATTGAGTTTCCCTAGTGAAACTGTATGTGGAAGTACATTGGCTATGCTGTCCCTGCTTGCTTTCACACAGCAATGTACCCATACTTTTCGTTCAACATAGACTCCTATTAACAGATGAATGAGGGCATTTCCACCTTGCCCTGAGCCTCATGGAATATTGTCTGTAAGTGGTAAATGTTTCGTGTAGTGTGTGTTCCCTGGGAATAGTGTAGCTAGTGTTCCTGTAGTACACTTTACAGCAGCTTTATACATGCTTCCTTGTAATACTGTAAAAGCTGGGTGGAATGAGAACAACTTTCTCCCCTCAAGCCCCTGAAACATTCCCAAAGTTCTAAGTGCTGTTTTGAGGTTCCCTAGTGAAAGTGTGTATGAGAGTACATTGGCTATGCTGTGACTGCTTGCTATCACACTGCAATGTACCCATTCCATTATATTCACACATAGGCACATATGACCAGAATATGGTGTGTGTTTCCGCCCTGCTCTGAGCATCACAGCTTGTTTGCTGTAAGTGGTGTGGGTTTCCTACAGTGAGTGCTTCTTGGGAATAGTAAACCTAGTGTTCCTCTGATACACTGGTACAGCAGCTCTATACATGCTATCTTGTAATGCTGTCAAACCCAGGTAGAACGAAGAGAACAACTTTCTTTTTTTTTATTTTAAAAACAAAAGGAGGAAAACATTAATAGACAGACATTTTACAAAATAGCAATAGAACAGTACAGACAGTATGGAGTTACAAACACAGTGGTAGGAAATTAACAATGCTTGTTGTATTACATATTGATATCTTCAAAGTGGTTTCTCATGAATACAGATAGAGACATGCAATGCTGATCAACCAAGGCCTCATTGACAGTTTCTTTCAGCAAAGAAATACAAACAGTAGAACAGACATAACTATCCTGCATATACATACATACAAAATTTCTCCTTCTTT
>NW_004955530.1:13551-14503 GCF_000276665.1 Chinchilla lanigera | reverse complement strand
CCTACTTTCTCTTCCAATAGATTTAGTGTTTCTGGTTTAATATTGAGATCTGTGAACCATTTTGATGAGTTTGGTGCATGGTGATAGGCTTGGGTCTATTTTCAGTTTTTGGCAGGTATTAAGCCAATTTTTCCAGCACCATTTATTAAAGAGGCTATCATTCTTCCAGTGAGTTTGATTGGCCCCTTTATCAAGGATGAGGTGGCTGAGTGTGTTTTTGGTTGTGGCTGTTTCTTCCAGTCTGTTCCATTGATCCTCAGGCCTGTTTTTTAGCCAGTTCCAGGTTGATTTTATGACGTAGCTTGATAGTATAATTTCAGGTCAGGAATTGGATTCCACCTGACTTGTCCTTGTCACCCAGGAGTGCTTTTGCTATTGTGGGTCTCTTCTTGTTCCAGATGAAGGCATGTTTTCTCAAGATCTGTGAGGTATGCTAATGGTAGTTGAATGGGAATTGCATTTAATCTGTCCAGCAATTTTGGAAGTATGGCCACTTTCATGATATTGGTTCTCCCTATTCACGAGCAAGGAATATTTTTCCATTTACTGAAATCTTCTTTGATCTCTTTTTTCAGAGTACTGTAGTTTTCCTTGAAGAGATCTTTGACTTCTTTTGTTAGATGGATTCCTAAGTTTTTCAATTTCTTGATGTTATTGTGAAAGGTATGGTTTCTTTAATTTCTTTCTCAGTCTGTTTGTTTTTTGTGTATAGGAATGCTATAAATTTCTGGGTGTTGACTTTGTATCCAGCTACACTGATGAGTTTGATTAATTCAAGGAGTCCTCTTGTGGAGTTTTTGGGGTCTTCCATATAAAGTATCATGTCATTTGCAAATAGTGATAGTTTTGCTTCTTCCTTTCCTAGTCTTATTCCTTTTATTTGTCTCTCCTGTCTAATTGCGCTGGCTAGTGGTTCCAGAACTATATTGAACAGGAGTGGTGACAGCGGACA
>NW_004955530.1:2330-12141 GCF_000276665.1 Chinchilla lanigera | reverse complement strand
GGAACACTCTGTAGACATCTACTAAGTCCATTTGTTCACACCTTTGGTTCAGATCTGTTATTTCCTTCCTGATTTTTTGTCCAATTGACCTATCTCTTTATGTCTTTATGTCTTTATGATCTGGGAACTTGACTATTATATGTCTGGGTGTAGTTTTATTTTGGTTGTCGTTGTTTGGAGTTCTAAATGCCTGTTGCAATAGTGTTATTAATTATGTGGATTTTCATGCCTGTTGAGATTTGCCTTATATAATTTGGAGCTCCGATATTTAGTGCATGGATGTTTATAATTGTTATCTCATCCTCTTGCAGTTTTCCCCTGACTAGTATGTAGTGACCTTCCTTATCTCTTTTGATTGTTGTTGGTTTGAAGTTTACATGGTCTGCAAACAGAATACCTATGTCTGCTTTTTTCTGGGTTCCTGTTGCATGAAGGATTGTTTTCCATCCTTTGACTTTTAGTCTGTGGATTTCCTTTTCAGTGAAATATGTTTCCTGTATACAGCATATTGTTGGATTTTGTTTTTTGATCCACTCTACCAGTCTGTTTCTTTTGACTGGAAAGTTGAGGCAATTAACGTTTATAATCACAACTGATATGTATTGATTTTCATTGTCATGTTATTTACTTGCACTGGTGTCCTACTTTTTCTACCTGTTTATTTGTTTGCTCTTCTTGATGTTTCATTCCTCCTTTCTTTTTTTGAAATTGTGGTCTGATTTTTCTCTGTCCGGAATATCTTTTAGTACTCTTTGTATTGCTGGCTTTGCAATCGTGAAGTTCTTCAATTGTTCTTTGTCATGAATATATTTTATTTCTCCCTTGAATTTGAGAGATAGTTTAGCAGGGTACATGAGTCTTGGTTGGAAGCTGTTCTGTCTCAGGGCCTGTAATGTTTCACTCCAAGCTCTTCTTGATTGGATGGTTTGTGCTGGCAAGTGTGCTGTGATTCTGATGGGCTTCCCTTTATAGATAATCTATTTCTTTTCTCTAGCAGCTTTTAATATTCTGTTCTTTTGCTTTAGATCTGGGAACTTGACTATTATATGTCTGGGTGTAGTTTTATTTTGGTTGTCGTTGTTTGGAGTTCTAAATGCCTCAGTTACCTGTATATCAAGTTATGTTTCCATGCTTGGGAAATTTTCTTCTATTATTTCTGCAAATAATCTTTTAATGTCAGTCGTGTTGCTTCCTGCTGTTTCATGGACTCCTATAATTCATACATTATTCCTCTTTGCCTCATCTTGCAGCTGTTGAATTGACTTTCCCTGGATCCTTGCTGACTTTGCAAGATCCATTCTTTCACGGTTGCTAGCTGCCATGCTGTCTTCAAGGTCTGAGATTCTATCTTCAGCTTCATTCAAGCGGTTTTGGTAGCTTTCAGTGGCAGCTTTGTTTTCCTGGAAGTCTCTTAGAGTCTGATTCACGTGTTCTAAGTCCATTCTATATTTTTCATTGAATGCTTCTGCCTCTTGTCTTTGTTCTTTTATTTTCTTATACATTTCTTCTTCAGACTTTTTGAGCATTTCCTTCATTTTTCTTGTCATCTCACTTTTTGCCTGAGAGATTATTTCTGATCTCATCTCTTCTGTGGCCTTATGGAGTTGTTTCTTTACCTCCATTGCAATCATTTCAGCTATTTCAGGCATGTGTTTACAAAGTTCTCCTATGTTGATGTCTCCTGGACTTGTTCTCATTGGGGTGGAGATCTGGGATTGTGTTTTACTCTTTCATTTTGACATGTTTGCTACCAGTTGCAGAAAGCTCAGTTCCTCTCTTCAGCAGCTGCTCAGTGAAGACCACTAGCGTCCCTATTTTTCCTGTTATTCAGGTGTGCCTCTGGATGACCTCTGAGTAGCGCTACTTAGTTTCGGGATTTCCGGCAGTTTTTGATTTGTGTCCAGTTATCCCCGTTCTCAGACATGGGCACTTGTGTCAGTTGATGGCCGACCATCTGATCCAGCATCCCCTTTCAGTTCAGTGCTCGTGCACGACCTGACTCAGGTTGCACTGGTGTGACAATCCTGGTCCAGTGGCCCTATGTCTCCAGGCAGTTTAGGGTACAGGCATAATTCAGACACAAACTGCAGGGTCTACAGTTTGTGAACCACCTGAATCTATGTCTCCAGTCAGTTCAGGACACATAAAGGAATGAGATTCAGCCCAGATGGGTAGCAGTCACAGACTTCCCCAGCCTTCGCCTCACTGGAGGGTCTGGGCGAAGGCAAAGCACAGACTCGAGCCGAGGGTCCAGCAGTCCTGGAGCACTCACTCACTTGGTGCAGGTTGTGCAAGACTCAGAGTGTCTGCTCCTGCAGCCCCCAGGAAGAGAATACCCCAGGTCCTCTGAGTCAGGATGTCCTCTCTGACGTGGGTGCCAGGTGGGCATTGACTCAGTCTGTAATGTCCGCGTTTCCTTATTCACACGCTCTGGCCTCAGGGAGTAGATGGAAAATACCTGGCTCTTTCCGCATATTTCAGCTGGGAAATATGGTGCTGTGGACCAAGCACAGACTCGAACCCATGGGCACTGCAGCTCCCAGAGTACTCGCTCTCTCGGCACAGGGCAGAGAACAACTTTCTGCCCTGAAGTCCCTGAAACATTCCCAAAGTTTGAACTGCTGTGTTGAGCTGCCCTAGTGAAACTGTGTATGGGAGTACATGGCTATGCTGTGCCTGCTTGCTATCATACAACAGTGTACCCATTCCATTATATTCACACCTAGGCCCATATGACCACAAGAGGGTGTGTGTTTAGACCCTGCCCTGAGCATTGCAGAATGTTTGCTGTAAATGGTATGGGTTTCCTACACTGAGTGTTTATGAGGAATAGAAAGCCTAGTGTTCCTCTGATAAACTGGTACAACAGCTGTATACATGCTCCCTTGTAATGCTGTAAAACCCGGGTGGAACCAAGAGAACAACTTTCTGCCCCTAAGTCACTGAAACATTCCAAAAGTTCTAAGTGGTGTGTTGAGCTTCCCTAGTGAAACTGTGTATGAGAGTACATTGGCTATGCTGTGACTGCTTGCTATCACACTGCAATGTACCCATCCCTTTATATTCACACATAGGCACATATGACCAGAATAGGGTGTGTGTTTCCGCCCTGTCCTGACCATCGCAGATGGTTGGCTGTAAGTGGTGTGGGTTTCCTACAGTGAGTGCTTCTTGGGAATAGTAAACCTAGTGTTCTTCTGATTCACTGCTATACCAGCTCTATACATGCTCTCTTGTAATGCTGTCAAACTGGGTGGAACGAAGAGAACAACCTTCTGACCAGAAGTCCCTGATACATTTCCAGTGTTTGAACTGCTGGGTTGAGCTGCCCTAGTGAAACTGTGTATGCGAGTACATTGGCTATGCTGTCCCTGTTTGCTTTCACACATCAATGTACCCATTCCATTTTTTTCAAATAGGCACATATGAGAAGTAGAGTAAGTGCATTTCCATCCTTCCCTGAGCATCGCAGAATGTTTTCTGTAAGTCGTATAGGTTCCTTTCAGTGACTGCTTCCTGAGAATAAAGTAGCTAGTATTCCTGTAAGTCATTGTACAGCAGCTCCATACATGTTCCCTTGTAATGCCGTATATCCCAGGTGGAACATAGAGAACAACTTTCTGCCACGAAGTCCCTGAAAGTTTCCCAAGTTGTAACTGCTGTGTTGAGCTTCCCTAGGGAAACTGTGTATGGGAGTACATTGGCTTTGCTGTCCCTGCTTGCTTTCACACAGAAATGTACCCATATCATTCTTTTCAGATAGGCTCATAGGAACAGATGTGTCAGTGTGTTTCCTCTCTGCCTTGAGCCTCGCAGAATGTTTTTGTAAGTGGTATAGGTTTCCTACAATGAGTGCTTCCTGGGAATAGTAAAGCTAGCACTGCTGTAGTACGCAGTACAACAGCTCTTTGCATGCTCCCTTGTAATGCTGTAAAACCCGGGTAGAACCAAGGGAACAACTTTTTTCCCCCAAGTCCCTGAAACATTCCTGAAGTTCGAACGACTGTGTTGAGCTGCCCTAGTGAAACTGTGCATGGGAATACATTGGCTATGCTGTGCATGCTTGCTATCACACAGCAATGTACCCATTCCATTATATTCGCACACAGGCCTGTATGACCAGAAGAGGGTGTGTGTTTCTACCCTACTCTGAGCATCACAGAATGTTTGCTATAAGTGGTATCGGCATCCTACAGAGAGTGATTCCTGGGAACTGTGACCTCTTGTTCCTGTTATACTATGATACATACACAGTTTCACTAGAGAAGCTCTATATATAGTCCCGTGTAATGCTGTAAAACCTGGATGGAACAAAGAGAACTACCATCTGCCCAGAAGCCCCTGAAACATTGCCATAGTACTAAATACTGTGCTGAGCTTGCCTAGTGGAACTGTGTATGGGAGTACATTGGCTATGCAGTCCCCACTTGATCTCACACAGCAATGTACCCATACCATTCATTCCACATAAGCTCATATGAACAGATGAGTGAGTGCATTTGCACACTGCCCTGAGCCTCACAGAATGTTTCCTGTAAGTGGTATATGTTTCCTACTGTCAGTGCTCCCTGGAAAGAGTAAAGCTAGTATTCCTGTAATACACTGCAGCAGCTCTATATATGATCCCTTGTAATGTTGTAAAACCAGGGTGAAATGAAGAGAACAACTTTCTGCATCCAAATGCGTGAAACATTTAGAAAGTTCTAAGTGGTGTGTTGAAGATCCCTACTGAAACTGTGTATGGCACTACGTAGGCTATGCTGTGCCTGCTTGCTATCACACAGCAATGTACCCATTACATTATATTCACACAGAGACCCATATGACCAGAAGAGGGTGTGTGTTTCCACCCTGAACCGAGCATCGCACAATGTTTGGTGTAAGTAGTATGGGTTTCCTACAGTGAGTGCTTATTGGAAATAGAAAACTTAGTGTTCCTCTGATACACTGGAACACCAGCTATATACATGCTCTTTGTAGTGCTTTAAAACCTGGAAAGAACGAAGAGAACAACCTTCTGCCCCGAAGACCATGAAATATTCCAAAAGTTGTAAGTGATGGGTTGAGCTTCCCTAGGGAAACTGTGCATGGGAGTACATTGGTTATGATGTACGTGCTTGCTTTTACACTGCACAGTACTGATGCCATTCCTTTCACATAGGCACATATGAGAAGAAGAGTGAGTGCATTTCCACCACTAATTGAGCAACACAGAATGATTCCTTTAGGTGGTATAGGTTTCCTACAGTGAGTGCTTCCTGGGTATAGTCAAATTAGTATTCGTGGAACACAAGCTACACCAGCTGTATACATGTTCCCTTAGAATGCTCTAAATCCTGGGTGGAACGAAAAGACAAACTTTCTGCCCCAAAGTCCCTGAAACATTACCAAGGATCTAATTGATGTGTTGAGCTTCCTTAGTGAAACTCTGTATGGGAGTACACTGTCTATGCTGTCCCTGCTTGCTTTCACACAACACGCACCCATGATATTCCTTTCACATAAGCTCATAGGAGAGGAAGAGAGGGTGCGATTCGACCCTTAACTGAGCAATGCAGAATGTTTCCTGTAGGTGATATAGATTTCCTACAGTGACTGATTCCTTGGAATAGTCAACTTAGTATTCATGGAATACACTGTAAACCAGCTCTATACATGCTGCCTTAGAATGCTGTAAATCGCAGGTGGAACGAAAAGAAGAACATTCTGCCCCAAAGTCCTGAAATAGTCCCATGGTTAAAAGTGCTGTGTTGAGCTTCCCTAGTGACACTGTACTCCCATATGGAGTACACTGGTATGCTCTCCCTGCTTGCTTTCACACAATAGTGGACCCATACCATTCCTTTCACATAGGTACATAACAGCAGAAGAGTGAGGGCATTTCCACCCTTAAATGAGCATTACAGAATGTTTTGTGTAGTGTTATACATATTTCTACAATGAGTGCTTCCTGGGAATAGTCAACTTAGTATTAATGGAATACACCGTAACACCAGCTCTATACATGCTCCCTTACAATGCTGTAAATCCCAGGAGGAAAGAAAAGAACAACTTTATTCCCCAAGGTCCCTGAAACAGTCCCAAGGTTCTAAATGGTGTGTAGAGCTTACCTTAGTGAAACTGTACTCCCATGCAGTGTACACTGGCTATGATATCCCTGCTTTCTATCACAGAGCAATGTACCCATACCATTCCTTTCCCATAGCCACATATGAGCAGATGAGTGAGTGTGTTTCCACCCTTAACTGAGCAATACACCATGTTTCCTGTAGGTGGTATATGTTTCCTACAGTGAGTGATTCCTAGAAATACAAAAATTAATATTTGTGGAATACACTGTATACCAGCCCTATACATGCTCCCTTAGAAATCTGTAAATCCCTGGGGAAATGAAAAGAACAAATTTCTGCCCCAAAGTCCCTGAAACAGTCCCAGGGATCTAAGTGTTGTGTTGAATGTCCTCATGAAACTGTGTATGGGAGTACACTGACTATGATGTCCCGGCTTCCTTTCACACAGCAATGCACCCACACATTTCCTATCACATAGGTTCAGATGTGCAGAAGAATGAATTCATTTCCACCCTTAATTGAGCAATGCAGAATGTTTCCTGTAAGTGTTACAGGTTTCCTAGAGTGAGTGCTTCCTGACAATAGTCCGCTCAGGGTTCATGCAATACAGTGTACAGCAGCTCTATACCAGCTCCTTTAGAATGCTGTAAATCCCGGGTGGAAAGAAAAGAATAATTTTCTGCCCCAAAGTCCCTGAAACAGTCCCAAGGATCTAAGTGCTGTGCTGAGCTTCCCTATAAAACTGTGTATGGCAGTACATTGGCTATGCTGTCCTTGCTTGCTTTCACACAGCAATGCACCCATACTATTCCTTTCACACAGGAGCATATGAGTAGAAGAGTAAGTGCGTTTAAACCTTTAACTGAGCAACGCAGAATGTCCCCTATAGGTGGTATAGGTTTCCTAGAGTGAGTGCTTCCTGGAAACAGTCAACTTAGTAATCGTGGAATACACTGTAAAACAGCTCTATACATGATCACGCAGAATGTAGTAAATCCTGGGTGGAACTAAAACAACAACTTTTTTCCTCAAAGTCCCTCAAACAGTACCAAGGTTCTAAGTGCTCTGCTGAGCTGACCTTAGTGAAACTGCACTCCCATACGGATTACATTGGCTATGCTGTCCCTCATTACTTTCAAACAGCAATGCACCCATACCATCCCTTGCACATAGGTGCATACGAGCAGAAGACTGAGTGCTTAACCACCCTTAACTGAGCAATGCACAATTTTTCCTGTGATATAGGTGATATAGGATCACTACAGCGAGAGATTAATATGAATTAGTAAACTTTCAATTCGTGGAATACACTGTACACCAGCTCTATACATGTTCCTTTAGAATGCTGAAAATTGTGGGTGGAATGAAAGGAACAACTTTCTGCACTAAAGTCCCTGAAACGGTTACAAGGTTGTAAGTGATGTGTTTTGCTTTCCTAGTGCAACTGTGTATGACAGTACTTTGACTATGCCGTCCCTGCTTGCTTTCACACAGGATGCACCCATACCATTGTTTTCACATAGGTGCATATGAGCAGAGGAGTGAGTGCATTTCCACTTTTAAATGAATATCACAGAATGTTTCCTGTAGGTGGGATAGGTTTCCTATGGTAGTGAATCCTTGGAACAGTCAAGTTAGTATTCGTGGAATACAGTGTAAAGCAGATCTATGCATGCTACCATACAATGCAATAAATCCCACGTGGATAGGAAAGAACAACTTTCTGCCCCAAACTCCCTGAAACTGTTTCAGCCTTCTAAGTGCTGTGCTGAGCTTCCCTAGTGAAACTAAGAATGCGAGTACATTGGCTGTGCTCTCCCTGCTTGCTTTCACACAGCAGTGCAACGAGAGCATTCCTTACACATAGGCGCATATGAGCAGAAGAGTGAGTGCTTTTCCACCCTTAATTGAGCAACGCAGAATGTTTCGGGAAGGTGGTATAGGTTTCCTACCATGAGTGCTTCCTGGGAATAGTCAACCTAGAATGGGTGGAATACACTGTACACCTGCTCTATACATGCTCCCTTAGAATGCAGTAAACCCAAGGTGAAACGAAAAGAACAATTTTCTGAGCCAAACTCCCTGAAACAGGCCTAAAATTCTAAGTGCTGAGTTGAGCTTCCGTCATAAAACTGTGCATTGGAGGAGATTGGCTATGCTCTCCCTGCTTGATTTCACACAGCAATGTACCCATAGCATTCCTTTCTTTTTTTAATTTTCTTTAATATTTTAATTTATTTTTATTTTTTAGCATTCCTTTCAGTTAGGCATACGTGAGCAGAAGTATGAGTGCACTTCCACCCTTAACGGAGCAGCGCACAATGTTTACTATCAGTGGTATATCTTTCCCAGGGAGAGTGCTCCCAGGAAATACTCAACTTAAAATTCCTAGACTACACGGTACATTAGCAGGATACATGCTCCCTTAGAATGCAGTTAATCCCTGGTGGAACAAAAGAACCACTTTCTGCCCCAAACTCCCTGAAACAGTCATGGCGTTCTAAGTGCTGTGTTTTGCTTCCCTAGTGAAACTGTGTATGGCAGTACATTGGCTATGGTTTCCTTGCTTTCACACAGCAGTGCAATCATAGCATTCCCTCAAAATAGGCACATATGACCAGAAGAGTCAGTGCGATTCAACCCTTAACTGATCAACGCAGAATGTTTCCCAAAGGCGACATAGGATTCCTACAATGAGTGATTCCTGGGAACTATGAAATTAGTATTGGTGGAATACACTGCACACCACCTCTACACATGCTCCCTTAGAATGCAGTAAATGCTGGTGGAACGAAAAGAACAACTTCCTGCCTCAGATTCACTGAAACAGTGGGAAACTTGTCAGTGCTGCGTTGAGCTTGCCTAGTGAGACTGTATGGGAGTACATTGGCTATGCTCTCCCTGCTGGCTTTCACACTGGCTTTCACCCACACCATTGCTTTCACATAGGCACATATGAGCACAAGAGTGAGTGCGGTTCACCCTTACGTGAGGAAGGCAGAATGTTTCCGGTGGGTGGTATAGTTTTCCTACATGAGGGCTTCCTAGGATATTCAACTTAGAATGGGTGGAATACACAGCACACCAGCCCTATGCATGCTACCTTAGAACGGAGTAAATCCCGTTTGGAATTAAAAGAACAACTTTCTGTCACAAAATCCCTCAAAGAGTTGCAACCTTATACGTGCTGTGTTGAGCTTCCCTACTGGAACTCAGTATGGGAATACACTGGCTATGCTCTCCCAGCTAGTTTTCACACAGCAATGCACCCATAATATTCCCTCAACAAAGGCTCATAGGAGCACAACTGTGAGTGCGTTTCCACCCTCACCTGAGCAATGCAGAATGTTTCCTGTGGGTGGTATAGGTTTTCTACAGTGAGTGGTTCCTGGGAATTGTCAATTTAGAATGGGTGGAATATATGGCACACCAGCCCTATACATGCTCCCTTAGAAAGCAGTAAATCCCGCTTGGAACGAAAAGAACAACTTTCTGCCCCAAACTCCTTGAAACAGTCCCAACCTTCTAAGTCCTGTGTTGAGATTCCCTAGTGAAACTAGGTATTGGTGTACACTGGCTCTGCTCTAACTGCTACTTTTCAAACCGCAATGGACCCATAATTACTCTCACATAGCAGTATAAGAGCACAAGAGTAAATGGGTTTTCCCCCTTACCTGAGCAAGGCACAATGTTCCCTGTGGGTGGTATAGGTTTCCTACAGTGAGTGCTTCCTGGGAATA
>NW_004955530.1:1346-2086 GCF_000276665.1 Chinchilla lanigera | reverse complement strand
GAACAACTTTCTGCACCAAACTCCCTGAAACATTCCCAATGTTCTAAGTGCTGTGTTGAGCTTCCCTAGTGAAACTAAGCATGGGTGTACACTGCCTATGCTCTCCCTGCTAGTTTTCACACAGCAATGCACCCATAGCATTCCTTTTGCTTAGGCGAATATGGGCACAAGACTAACGGTGTTTCCACCCTTACCTGAGCAAGGCAGAATGTTTCCTGTGGGTAGTATAGATTTCCTACAGTGAGTGCTTCCTGGGAATAGTCAACCTTGAATGGGTGGAATACACTGCACACCAGCCCTATACATGCTCCCTTAGAGAGCAGTAAGTCTCGTTTGGAACGAAAAATCAACTTTCTGCCCCAAACTCCCTGAAACACTCCCAACCTTCTACGTGGTGTGGTGAGCTTCCCTACTGACACTAAGTAAGGGACTACACTGGCTATGCTCTTCCTTCTAGTTTTCACACAGCAATGTACCCATGGCATTCCTTTCCCATAGGGGGATAGGAGCACAAGAGTGAGTGTTTTCCCACCATTACCTGAGCAAGGCAGCATGTTTCCTGTGGGTGGCATAGGTTTCCTACAGTGAGTGTTTCCTGGAAATAGTCAACTTAGAATGGGTGGAATACACTGCACACCATCCCCATACATGCTCCCTTAGAAAGCAGTAAATCCCGTATGAAGGAAAAGAACAACTTTCTGCACCAAACTCCCTGAAACAGTCCCAACCTTCTTTTTTTT
>NW_004955530.1:0-1246 GCF_000276665.1 Chinchilla lanigera | reverse complement strand
TGAAACTAAGTATGGGACTACTCTCGCTATGCTCTCCCTGCTAGTTTTTACACAGCAATGCACCCATGGCATTCTTTTCACATAGGCTCATACGAGCACAAGAGTGAGTGTGTTTCCACCCTTACCTGAGCAAGGCAGAATGTTTCCTGTGGGTGGTATATTTTTCCTACAGTGAGTGCTTCCTGGGAATAGTCAACTTAGAATGGGTGAAATACACTGCACACCAACCCTATACATGCTCTCTTAGCAGTAAATCCAGTTAGGAAGGAAAAGAACAACTTTCTGCCCGAAACTCCCTGAAATAGTCACAACATGCTAAGTGCTGTGCTGAGCTTCCTACTGACACTAAGTGTGGGACTACAGTGGCTATGCTCTCCCTGCTAGTTTTCACACAGCAATGCACCCATGGCATTCCTTGCCCACAGATGCATATGAGCAGAAGATTGAGTGTGTTTCCCCCTTTACCTGAGCAAGGGAGAATGTTTCCTGTGGGTCGTATAGGTTTCCTACAGTGAGTGCTTCCTTGGAATAGTCAACTTAGAATGGGTGGAATACACTGCACACCAGCTCAACACATGCTCCCTTAGAAAGCAGTAAACCCTGTTTGGAACGAAAAGAACAACTTTCTGACCCTAACTTCCTGAAACAGTCCCAACCTTCTAAGTGCTGTGGTGAGCTTCCCTACTGAAACTAAGTATGGAACTACACTGGCTATGCTCTCCCTGGTAGTTTTCACACAGCAATGTACACATGGCGTGCCTTTCCCCTAGGCGCATATGGTTACAAGAGTGAGTGTGTTTCCATCCTTACCTGAACAAGGCAGAATGTTTCCTGTGGGGGGTACAGGTTTCCTACAGTGAGTGCTTCATGGGAATAGTCAACTTAGAATGGGTGGAATACACTGCAGACCAGCCCTATACATGCTCCCTTAGAAAACAGTAAATCCCACTTAGAACGAAAAGAACAACTTTCTGCCCCAAACTCCCTGAAACAGTCTCAACCTTCTGAGTGCTGTGGTGAGCTTCCCTACTGAAACTAAGTATGGGACTACACTGGATATGCTCTACCACCTAGTTTTCACACAGCAATGCAGCCATGGCATTCCCCTCACATAGGTGCATATGAGCACAAGAGTGAGTGTGTTTCCATCCTTACCTGAGTAAGGCAGAACATTTCCTGTGGGTAGTATATTTCTCCTTCGCTCAGTGCTTCCTTGGAATAGTCAACTTAGAATGAGTGGAATACA
>NW_004955529.1:4219218-4248901 GCF_000276665.1 Chinchilla lanigera | reverse complement strand
TTCTTCTTCTTCTTCTTCTTCTTCTTCTTCTTCTTCTTCTTTCTTCTTCCTCTTCTTCTCCTTCTTCTTCTATTTTTCAATGTTTCTCCATATTCTCTTTAAACTTTTCTCCTTTGAGGGTGAAAACACCATATTGAGGGCTGATTTAATGTATAGCTTTTTCTGGTTTGTTTTAGCTGTTGTTATATAATCAAAAATCCAGTTCATATGGCTAAAGGCCATAAATTAATTTACCACAGTTTATCATTTTCTAGGCTGTGTTGGATGCTGCTGTTATTCTTGATTGTACTATTTTAGCCAAAGTGATATAATTGTTCTAATCAGTTTTACTTCCCAGCATGCCAAGACTGAGATTTCCTAATGGTCATAAAAACTCTATAGTGCCAAAGAACCAGGGACTAGGACAAATAGGCAGCAGCTTCTCATTTCAAATTAGTTAAAGAGGTGAGACCTTGCAACAGACTCAAAACTCAAAAGCCACCCACACCTACAAGATATCTCTAAGAAGTAGACACATCCTAAGGGTTCTAAATGTTAGCAATAGAGCTACTCACCACAAACAGTTTACAAGCATCAGTCCAGGAATTAAACTTAAAAAATAAAGAAAGAAAATGAAAAGACACTCAAGCAAGACACAACCCCAGACTCCTAGCTCCCTAAAGGCAAACCTATGGGACAATAAGGTGGAACAATTTGAAAGACACCCACCTGGACTCTCTGAATTGGTAACAGAAGAAGTAACAAAGCAAATGAACGAGGCTCTAGAAAAAATCAAGTCAGAAATAATTTCTCAGATACCTATGGATATGATGACCAAAATGCATAATGAAAGATATATTTAGTGACTCTTGAGCAGATACAAATAAAAAAATAGTAGAACTCAGAAAAATGATGGAAAATGTGAATGTTCAATATAGGAAAGAAATGGAATCCATGAAACAGATTCAAACAGATATCCAGGAGATTTAAAAATCCATTGCAAGAATACACAGCACAATGAGCCAATGTGAGGACAGAATGTCAGATGGAGAAGACAACACTGAGGTTATCAATCATACAAAAAAATATTTCTTAAAAATAGAAAGGGACCACAGAAAATAAATCCAACATCTGCTAGATGATGCAAAGAAGAATAACATAAAATTGATCAGAGTCAATTGCAAAGCAGGAGGCAGAACAAACAACATTTAAAAATCATTCACAGAAGCGATGGAAGAAAATTTCTCAATCAGGGAAAAAGAATCTGACATAGAGTAAGCAAGGCATATACAATACCAATTAGGCAAGGTCAAAAAAATTCTACACCAAGACATAAAATAGTCAAGATTCCAGAAATTCAACATGAGAAAAGAAATTAAAAGCTGTTAGAGAAGCATGAATACTTTGTAAAAGAAAGCCTATCAGAATTACAGCACACTTCTCAACCAAATCCTCAAGTCAAGGAGAGCTTAGAGTGAGGTATTTCAAACTCTAGAAGAAAACAACCTCCAACTTAAATTGGTACACCACAAAGCTTGAACAACACAAAAATCTTCCAATATCAATGGATAAATAAGATACTTCCATGACAATGAATAAGTGAAGAAATTCATGACCACCAAACCAGCACTCCAAAAATTTTGAAGGACATTCTAGAAAGAGATAGCAAGGGCTCCAACTCCACGAATTCCAACAAAATGAATCCACCAGGCAATGCAAGCAATTAAGCAGAGAGGAAAAAGGGGTATCAACAACATGTAAATAATATGACAAGGATAAATTAGTACATATCAGTTATAACTATAAATGTAAATGGCCTCAATTCACCAATCAAAAGAAACAAACTGGAAGAATGGATGAAGAAGTAAGATCCAGCAAAATGGTGCATAAAATAAGCACATTTAATTCACAAAGAAATTTATACACTGAAAGTCAAAAGATGGAAACCAACATTCCATTCAATATGAACCTGGAAAAAAGCAGAGGTAGCTGTTTTAATTGGAAAAAAATGTATTTCAAGCCAACACTGATTAAGAGAAGCAAAGAGTGTCTCTACATCCCTGTAAAGGGAACAATCCAAAAAGAAGAGATAACAATCATAAATATATATGCACCAAATACCAGTGTACTGAACTACACAACACAAATACTAACAACCTAAAAAATCAAATAAGCACTAATACAATTGTAATGGATGACTTCAATACCACATGTCACAAATAGACAGGTTACCTAGACAGAAAAACCAACAATGGACTATAAGGACTGAGCAAAATTTTAAACAAATGGACTTAGTAGTAGGATGTTTATAGAGTGTTCCACCTCACAACATCAGAATACACATTTTTCTCAGTGGCACATGGGACATTCTCCAAAATAGACCACAAATTAGCTCATAGAACACGCTCAAGTAAATGCAAAGGAATTGAAACTACTCCATGCCTATTATCAGATCATAGTGCGCTGGAATTCAAAATCAAGGGCAAAAGAAAACACAAGAACTTGGGGCTGGGGATTTAGCTCAGCGGCAAAAGCGCCTGTCTGGCAAGTGCAAGGTCATGAGTTCGGTTCCCGGTACCGCAGGAAAAACCAAAAAAAAAAAAAAAAAAGAAAACACAAGAACTTCATAAACATATGGAAATAAAATAACACCCTCATAAACAACCAATGTTTCACAGATGAAATTAAAGAAGAAATTAGACAGTTTCTACAATTAAATAATAATACCAATGCAACATAATAGAATTTATGTGATACAATAAAAGCAGTCTAAAAGTGAAATTTATAGTGGTGAATTTCCCTATCAGAAGAATAGAGTGAGCTCAAATAAACAAGCTAATGTTGAATCTCAAACTTCTAGAATAAGAACAGCAAGTCAAACCCAAAGCTTGTACAAGGGGAAAAAAAGTATAAATTAATGGAATGAAGAATAAGAAACCAATACAATGCAATGGAGAATAAGAAAAAATGCAAACATTCAATGAAACAAAGAGTTGCTTATTTGAAATATTAAGGAAAGGAAAGACTCAAATCAATGCAATTAGGAATGAAATGATGAAATCACCATGGAACCTGCAGAAATTCAAGAGATCATCAGTACCTACTTTGAGAAGCTGGATTCTAATAAGATCCAAAATACAGAAGAAATGGACAAATTCCTAGATACATATGAATTGCAAAGTTGAATCAAGATGATACAAAATATTTAAATAAACTGATATCACTCAGTGAAGCTGAAGATGCAATTTAAAAACTACCAACAAAGAAAAGCCCAGGCCCTGATTACTCCACTGCTGAAACAAATGATCAATTTTAGTAGACCTAATGCTGCTCTTTCTCAAACTCTTTAATGAAATTGAAAGGGAAGCAATACTCCCAAATTTATTCCTGGAAGCAAGCATTAACCTGATGCCCAAACCAGAGAAAGATCTAACCATGAAAGAGAACAGACCAGTCTCATTAATGAACATAGATGCAAAAATCCTCAATAAGATCCTGGCACAGCACAGACAAAAAGATCATACACCATGACTGCCATGTCCAGTGCAGCTCCCAAAGTTCCCAGGGGTAACGATGGTGAGAGGATGGAAAAATAAAGATGAGAATAATAAAACAATAGCAATCTGCCTGCATGGTAGCCTGGGGCACAATGCATTCTTGGAGCTGGAGCAGCTTGTTCATGTCGTTCACCTAGGGCACTCTTTGTTCTCAGGGCTGGCCTTGCTCCAGCACTACATGTGTGATCAATTTCTAGCTTCAGTTTCTCCCCACACATGACCAAGTAGTACTCATCTGAGAGATGCAGGAATGGTTCAACATATATAAATCAATAAATGTAATACAGCATATTACAGAGCCAAAGACAAACACCATATGATCATCTCAATAGATTCAGCAAAAGTGTTTGACAAAATGCAACACTGATGCATGACAAAAACCCTACAGAAAACTGGAATACATGGTCTTTATCTCAATCTGATAAAAATCATCTGTGATAAACAAACAGCCAATATCATGCTAAATGCATAAACACTGAAAACTGTTACTCTAAAATCAGGAGCAATATATGAATTCCACTGGTGCCACTCTTATTCAATATAGGTCTGGAAATATTAGCCAGACTAATTAGAAAAATAAAAGAAATGGAAATAATAAGGATAGGAAAGATGAAGTTAAATTTTCATTATTTGCATTATTTGCCAATAAAGTGATACTGTACGTAGAAGATCCCAAAAACTCCAACAAAAGACTTATAGGTTTAGTGACAAAAAGCAGGAATATAGCTGGATACAATGTTATCAATCAAAATCATTAGCATTTCTGTGCACAAATAACAAACTCACTGAGAGAGAAATTAGAAACATAACACCTTTTATAACAGCATCCAAAAAACTGAAATACCTAGGAATAAATCTAATGAAGGAAGTAAAGATCTTTATATTGTAAACTGCAGCACTCTGAAAAAGGAGATGAAAAAGGATATCAGAAAGTGGAAAGATATCCCTTGTTCTTGGGTAAGAAGAACTAATATAGTAAAATGGCCATACTTTCAAAATTGTTATACAGATTCAATGCAATCTCAATCAAAATTCCAACAGAATATCTCACAGAATTAGAGAAAACGATCTTCAAATTCATTTAGAACCAGAAGAGATGTAGAATAGCAAATGTAATACTGACGAGAAAGGCAAGGCAGGGGGTATCAAAATCCCTGATTTGAAATTACACTACAAAGCTACTGTGATAAAAAAAAAAAAAACAGCATGGTATCAGGGGAGGGCAGACACACATAGCTCAATGGATCAGATTTGAAGATGCAGAAACAACTCCAAACACACTCAGCCACCTTATTTTTGACAAAGGAGCCAAACACATTCACTGGGAGAGAGATAGCCTCTTTAATAAATGGTTTTGGAAAAACTGGTTTTCCATATGCTGAAGATTAAATTTAGCCCCTTATCTCTCATCATACACTAAACTAAAATTGAAATGAATCAGAGAACTAAATATTAAAACAGAAACACTAAATCTGCTGGAAAATAGAATAGGAAGAACTCTTGAAAACTTTGGTGTAGCCAAAGACTTTATTTACAAAACACCAATCACATAGGAAATATCACAAAGAACAACTAGGATGTCTTATTAAAAAGCATTTGCACTACAAAAGAAAGCACAAACAGAGGGAGGAGAGAACCTACCATGTGGAGAACAAAATTTGCCATTTGTTCCTCCGACAAATGAATCATATCTAGAATATATAAAGAACTCAAAAAATCAGACCCCCCTCAATTTAGACCCAATCCAAAAATGGGCATCTGAAATGAATAGACATTTCTCAGATGAAGAAGTAGAAGTGGCAAGTAAATATGAAAAATTGTTCAACATCACTGGTCATTTGATGAAAATTAATGACATAAATTAAAACAATGCTGAGATTCCATCTGAGTCCGGAAATAATGACTATCACCAAAAATCTAACCAGTGACAAATGTGGTTAGGACTTTGGGACAAAGGGAACCCTTCTCCATTGTTGGTGTCGTATAGACTGATATAATCACTGTGGAAATCAGTGTAGAGATTCTCAAAAAACTAAAACTAGAGGTTCCTAGCTATTCCCCTTCTTGAACCTAGCTATTCCCCTTCTTGGTAACTTCTGAAAGAATTAAAAGCATCAAACCACAGCAATATATGCATATCCATGTTTATGGCAGTACAGTTTTGTTATAGCTTAATCATGGGAATAGCCCAAATGCCCATCAACAAATGAATGGATAAAGAAGATATGTTTTTTTTTTTACAATGGAGTACTACTTTGCTATAAAGAGGGATATACTTGAGACATTTCTAGCTAAATGGATGCACCTTGAAACCTTACTCTCACATGAAATAAATTGTACACAAACATTCAAATATCACATGGTTTCTCTGGTGTGAGAAACCCAAAAAGTAAATAAGGAATGAAATGTATAATAGATATTGGGAAATGGGAAGAAAATATTCAAATGAGAAAGAGAAGAAGGGAGAGGGGAGGGGAAAATGAAAGAAGAGACAAGAAAGAAAGAATAGATGAAAATAATAAGGTTTGGTAAATAAAGAGAGAAAGAGTCATATAAGTGAGGGGAGGAAGATGGGAACAAAGGAAGAAGTAGAATATGTCATGTACTGGGTAAAGTTACAAATTCCTACCATGGGGCTGGGGATATAGCTCAGCGGCACAAGCGCCGGCCTGGCAAGCACAAGGTCCTGAGTTTGATTCCGGTAGAAAATAAAGAAAATTCCTACCATGAATGTTATCAATTTGTATATCTAAATCATACCAATGAAAATATTTTAAAATAATGTAAAATGTCCCAATAAAATAATTTTAATTTATAATAAAATTTTCTTTTATCTGTGAAAGAAAAGAATAACTACAAAATGAAAATTAACATAGTAATAGAGGAAAACAAGCTAGTAGAGGAAAATATGGCGTTAAAAATAATCTTAATCCAAAAATGGAAATGAGGTCAGGAAAAAATTTATACATCTATGATGTGTGAAATACATATAATAAAATGGTGAATTTAAACACAAAATATGGTTATAATCATATGCAAGGCAAACCAAAAAACACTGAGAGATGGAGCTCATGTTGATTGGAAAAGTATGTCTTTCACACAAGAGATGCTCAGCTCCTCAGTTTTTACTGATGTATGTTTTTGCCACTTCCACATTTTCTTATCATCTTTATAGGAGACTTTCAATATTGAATAGCATATGACATCCACCTTTTCAGGGATGTGCTGAGGTTTGAATATGGGACTTGCTAAACACACATTCTACCACTGAGCTACTTGCAAAGCTCTCTTCTCCTCTACCTTTATCTTTTTTTTTTTTTAATTTACACGGCTACTCTATGCTCATTCTCTTGACATCTAAATTTTAGAATCTACTTTTGTGTATCTATACTGCATCTTGTTGGGACATGTACTTGATTGCTTTATTTTTATTTTTCAAGAGCAGAATATATTTATTGAGGGGAAGCAAGCTTCTGTCCAAGAGACAGAAGAGGGGCCTGAGGGAGTGCCCCTGGATTGTTTTAAATTACAAAATAACTTACAGAGATTGGGCATCTTGAGTATACTGGCTTTTCCTATCCACAAGTGTGGGATGTGTTTCAAATTACTTAAGCCTTTTTAGAATTTCTTCTATCATCATCGTACAGCTTGCAGAATAAATATTCTGCACAAATTTTGTTTGATATATGTCAACATTTTATTGGGGTAAGCTACTATGAATGCCATTTTCTATTTATTTCTATTACCAGCTGTATACTGGTGGTTTTGTGTCAGTGAAAACAGTTTGTTGACTTTTTCTGTCTCCATAACACACTCAACGTAAATAACTTCTGTGACCTCAAAAGGCATAGAAGTTTCTCAATACCAGTAACCAAGCAATCAGTTCTGTAGCAGTTTGGTGTCCACTAATCTAATTTAGTTTTGACTATCCACAGGTTGAGAAATCAGTCCCCAAGACCTCCCACTTCCTAGTTTAGTTGCTTGTTGCAAGCATAAGTTTTTTTTTTTTTAAACTGTGCTTCTGATAAACCGCCTGTAAGCCAAGGTTCCTTAAAGTCACTTCTTGGCTTCAAGTAATTTACTAGAGCATCTCACATAACTGGGGAAACATGTTTACTAGTTTATTATAAAGAATATTACAAAGGATACAGTTGAAGAGATGCAAAGGACAAAGTCTACAAGGATTATAGAGTTTCCATGCCCTCCCTGGGTGTGTCATCCTCCAGAAAACTCCAACGCATTCAGCTATCAAGAAGCTCTCTGAACCTTGTCCTCTGGAGTTTTTATGGAAACTTCATTGCATCGGCATGACTGCTATGAGACAGGATGAAGGAAGCTAGCAATGCTTGTCTATTTAGATTCTTCTTGGCCTCTCTGTGTAGCACTCTTCACTCCAGGTTATGGGACAGGAATCCTTTCCAATGAGGAGGTTCTTAAGAGCTACTATCAATGGTAGATCAAAAAATTTCTTTATAACCAGTTCCATAAAGGTGATGAGATTAGAGTTTATAAGACCTGCCCTGTAACCCAGGAACTGTGGTCAAAAACCACACACACATATCCACACACCCATATGCACCCACCCACACCCACACACACTCATAGACATATTATAATATCACACAGTGGTGTGTAGAAATACTATTGAGTTTTAAGTTTGCCTAGAACCCTACCATCTTCCAACTTAGAAATTTTTGTAGATTCATTTGGATTTTCTACAGAGACAAATGCGCCATTATTTATTGAGATTTTTTTTTTGTTAGTCATGTGTAGGATCCTGTATCTACTGAGATAACTATATGCTCTTATATTTTAAGTTTGTTAGTATAATATACTATATTGATTGATTTGGGAATGTTGAACCAGTGTTGCATTCCTGAGATAAACTTTACTTGGCATAGTTTATTAACTTTTTTATATATTGTTGGGGTATACTTCTTAATATGTGGGGATTTTTGAGTTTATGTTCCTCAGAGTTATTTTTCTATAGTTTTATTGTATTTTCTGTCTGATTTTAGTGTCAGTGTAATGTTGTTATATAATATGTTAAGAAATTTTTCTCTCTAGCTTTCTAGAACAGATTGCATAGGAAATATAAGGACTAGAAATGTAGCTCAGTGGTACAGTAGTTTCCTAGCATTAGTGATGCTTTGGGTTTGATTTCCCTTACTACAAACAAAAAAGTTAATTGTTCTTTGAATGTTTGGTGAAATTCAGGATTTTTTGTGGAGGGTTTATAACTATGAATTCAAACTCTTTAACAGATATGAATATTTTAAAATCTGGAATGACCTGCACTAATTTGTGGTTTTGAAGAAATTGTTCAATTTCATCTAAAATGTAATATACCTTCACACAGTTTTTCATAGGATTCTGCATTATACTCAATGCTTCATGACACAGGTTATTTATATTTTCTCTTTTTTATGTCTATTAATTTTTTTCAAAGTATCTCTTCCTCAAAGAAGTATCTCTGATTGTATTGATTTTTTATTGTTTTTGTTCTTAATATCACTCTTTGATTTAGTTGCTATAGATTTCTTTTCTCTTGTTTCTTATGTATTACACTGAAATGTTTTCTTGGAGTTTTTCATTGTTTTTACATTACAACACAGACACCTAAGACAAAATATTATCCTCAACTGAGATCTTTCATGTAGCTAAACATTTAAACTATAAATGACTTCCTTTCACTCAAACTACATTCTACCTTCTCCACTTTGATAAGCTGATTAAGCCTTTTCTGTGACTATGCCATCGACATTTTTATCACTTTTTATCATTTTTCTTGTTTCCCTCTTTCACAGTTCAAACCTGTCTTGTATTATACTGTGTACTGTAGGAAGATTTCTATTAGCAAAACGCAGAAAGCCGTTTATTCTTTTATCCTGAGCTATTCAGGGGATAACATTAAAAATTATCATTTATTGGGAATCTACTACGTACTAGACACCATGCTAAATACTTTACTTTCACTATTGACACAGGGATAATATAAGACCTCTACATAATTAAAATAATATAAGGGAACTATTATAACTCCTAACCTGCTAGATGTCCAGTACACTGAGTTCACATTCCCAAAATTGAAGAATAAACTCTAAAGAACAATGGAGGTTAAGAGTAGCAAAGATTTATTGAGGGGAAGAAAGTTTCTGTCTAAAAAAGATACTAGGGGATCCAAGAGTCCACTTCTCAAAGGAAGTTTATAGCAAAAAATTATGACGTGGGTATAAGGTGGGACAAAACTATGATCAATTAATAAGAGTACAATTAAAGTTGCTTCCATAATATTGATCCTCTGGGGAAGCAAGTCTTGTAGCAAATGTGTATGGAAAGAACAAGGACCTTGCCTGGAAGAAGTGGGTCAGGGACTCTTCCTGGCCCCCCATCCAGGTGACTGATGCTTATTTAGAATAGCAGTCATTATTTATCCCTAGGGGAAGTATACAAGTATAGTCATTTCATCTTTTGTTTTGAGGTCTGACCTTAAAGGACTGCGCCCTTACCCACAGTTGTAATGTATCTTCTGCACTAACTCCTTTGAGGGCCTACCCTTGTCTGACTGCCCATAATATTTCTAACTAACTTAGCTGTCTATAATATTTGCCCCTCTGAAGAGGAATCCCTGACTGCTGTGAGGGGCAAAGGGATAATGACCATTTTGGCTACTTCAGGCTGAAGGGGATCACGGTTGTGATTAGCAGTCAGAGATACTCCACGGAGGGTCTGTCTAAAGGCCCTCAAAAGATGCCAGGCATTTTTGTCTTTGGTAGGCATGTAGCTTTAAATCTGGAGGAGACAAGACCAAAGAAACAGTTAAAATATGCATGGGACAAGTAATAAGATCAACAAGATGATTTTAAATACAGCCAACAAAAGTTTCCATCAGAAAGAGCTGGTAATAGCCTCTCATAAAAAGGGTAAGGAGAAAATTTAGGGACTTTTAGAATCCAACATGGGATTAACCTGTCATTTAATGTCTTGAACAGTCCTTGAGACATTAGCAGAAGGATCAGGAATGTACACACACTATTCAGCTTTTATTGTTGCACAAGTACCCCTTTGTGCTGCTGCTAGAATGTCTAAAGCCATCTGATTTCAGAGAATGGCTTGCCTCATTAATTTTACTTCATTCAGGAAAGAGAGATGAGCTGTGGTGTTGTTTAAGGCCCATTAAGTATGGTTAATCAAGGCCACAATGTGCTGCATGGCATCCTCTAATCCTAGAGAAGGGATAAAGATAGAAGCCAAATGATCATTCCAGTGAAACACACTCCTAGACCACCAATGTTTTAGACTGGGTCAGTTTGCAGATTCATAGATATTTTGATTCTCCTACCTTGTAACCATTCAAGTCCTATTGTGCATCTTCCTATCCATCCAGGGGTTAGCTAGGGGGCTTACTATCTAATTCCAGGTTGATTAAACCAGTCTGTTGCAAACCAGTCTTCAACCTGTAAAGTTGTGGTGTGTAAACACTGCTCAGGGGATATTTATCACACATATTTAGTAGAATTAGGGCAATGAGAATAAGAGCAATTTTTTGTTCTCAATATAAAGGGCCTTTCCATTAAGTTGTACTATAGTTGAGTTAATCACATATAATCATCATCAGTATAAATATTGACTTTTTGTCCTTCACTGATTTGTAATACCCTAGTCAGAGCTGAGTTCTGCTAGCTTAGGGTCAGTCCCAAGGGCAAGTAAGGAACTTTTAAGTACCTGATGTAAAAATCACTACTGCATACCCTACCTTTTGGTCCCATTTTTCTTTTTGTCTATTTGCCATCACAGAAGAGAGTCAAGTCAGGGTGCATCTAACAAGTCTTCTCTAGCTGAATATGTATGGAGAATTGCCTGTTTCCAGTCATGTCTTTAAGGCTCAATTTTTTCCCTTTCTGAAAGAAAAGTGGCAAGGTTCAAGGAGGAACATGTCTTTCTAGAAGTAGAGCCTAGTATTTCAGATGTTTGCTGTCTAACAGCTATAGGCTCCCTTTGGAAGAAAGAAATCCTGCCACATTTTGAGGTGCCACTGCAGGCACAGCTCTAAGGCACGCAGAGCATCCCTTCACTACAGTGCCTAATTCATGACTCAGATACCCTACAGGCTGTTGAGCCGGTCCCCAATCCTGTGTAAGCACTCCCAAAGCCATGCTCCACATTTCATCAACATCTAGATCGGAATGGTGTCCTGTCAGTAGGTTCAGTGCTGGGGAATTTATAAGCATTTATTTAAGCTTCTGGAATGCAGTCTGGGAATCAAGCTCCCAGGATGAAATATGGCTATCTGCCTTTTGGGCTTCCTTTATAAGCTAATGGAGGTTGTGCAATCTCACCATCTCCTGCTATCCAAAAGCGAGAAGAACCTGTAATTTTTTGGAATTTCCTTAGCTGTTTTAGAGTCTTGGACTGTGGGAAGGAAAGCATTGATTTAATTCTGTCTTCCCCCAGCCTTTTGGTTCCCTTAGGTATGATAAAGGCAAGTATTTTACCTCAAGGCTGCAAAGTTGTGCTTTAGACCTAGCAACCTTATAAGCCCTGTCTGCTCCTGTGTGATAGGAAATTCAGCAGAGCATGTGTGCCTTGGCAGGTGAGCTCTCCTAAGGGGCCACATAACAGTATATCAGTTACATATTGCAAGACCATGACCTGGGGAAATTCAAAACACACCAAGTTTTGGGAAATCACTTGCCAAAAAAAGGTACACTGTCCTGAATCCTTGAGGAAGCACACTCCATGTCAGTTGAGAGGCCTGATCTTGAGGATTTTCAAAGGCAAAAAGAAACTATATGCAAAGGAATTCAAAAGAAGATATCTTTTAAACTTAAAACTGAAAACCAACCAACACCTTTTGGAATCTGAGAAAGGAGAGTGTATGGGTTAGGTACCACCAGGTGGATTGACACTATTGCTTTAATTACCAATCTAATGTCCTGTACCAACATCCATATCCCACTGGGTTTTTTAATTGCTAAGATTGGAGTGTTGCATGGTTTATTACAGGATTTAAGTGAACCTTGTGCCCTTAAATTAACAGTCATAGGCAATAATCCTCTCTTAACTTCAAGCTTTAGAAAGTATTGAATCTGGTGAGGAAAGATAGTAGGATCTTTGAGATGTATTTGCACCAGAGCAGCTCATATTGCTCTACCTAGTCAACCTTTAGTTGCCCATTCTTCAAGATTTACTTCTCTCTGCATGAGGAGGAGGCAGCATACCTGACCTAGGTGCATACGTATTACAGTATTCAAACAAGATAAAATATCTCTCCCCAGGAAGGGAACTGGACTTTCAGCCATAATTAAAAAGGAATGTGTAAAAGAAAAAGAAAGTCCCAGTTATAGCCTAAGGATTGTGAGATATAGCAAGTTACCTCCTGTCTGGTGACTTGTCACTGAGGTACAATGGCTGGACAGCCAGGGTTGAAAAGAAGAACCAAAGACATGAGCCAATGTCCAGCAATAGGCTAGTTTTTTTTCCCCTGTCACCCAGGGCTCTTCCATGGAGATGACAGTCAGGCCAGAGGGAAAAGGTAGAGTGCCGCAGGGCCCTTCAGTCTTGCTGGACCAGCTGGTAAAATGGGTCTTAGCTCTGAGGTCTTTGCCTCAGAGGTAAGTCTGACTTCCAGTGGTCACCTCTGCAATTAGGGCATGGCTTAGGAAGCCTCTTGTCATAACAGTTCTTATCGCACAGTATCTTTTAAGGTTGCCTGGATTTATGAAGCAGTAGCAAGTGAATTTAATAATCAAGCTTTTCTTGTAGGCCCAAGAATGAGGCTTAAGTTCTATTCCTTAGGGTCTATTCCTTCTAAGGCCACAACCAAGGCAGCTGTTTTCTCTTGGTCTTTTTGTTTTCTGTCCTTGGCCTCCTCCCAGTCTCTATAATAAAATACTGAGGAGGCAATTTTCACTAAAATATCAAGTGAGCTATCTGAACCCAAAGCCATCTTTTGTAGCTTTTTTCTAATATCTGTGGCTGACTGTGTAACAAACTTGCTTTTATGAACAATATGTCCTTCTACTGAATTACAAGCCAGGGAGATATACTTTACCAGTGCCTCTTGTAAATGATCTAAGAAGGCAGAAGGGTTCTCACCTTTAATTTAAAATAACTGAAGAAATTATTTCTTGTTCCTCTTAGACCTTAGGAATACATGCCTGAAAATGTCTTATTCAATCTTCCATCTACTGGTTGGTAGGCAAGTAGGGTTCTCATGTAGGCACTACGTAGGCTCCAGTAGCAACTGGCTATTCTCATGGCTGCCTTTGTTCTGACCTTCTAAAATCAATATGATATTTGTCTCCAAATGTAATAGCAGCTTTTAATGCTGCTTCTCTTTCACTAGAAGTTAATGTTTAATTTAAGAATAATATTACATCCTCCCAGGCCAATTCATAGGTCTAAGTAAGCCTGCTAAAGAACTCAATGAACTTATTAGGGTCATCTGAAAATTTCCCTAGATCTTGTTTGATCTGATTTAGGTTACTGAGACAAAAGGCCACATGAATGCAGGCAGTCCTGTATTTGCCATCTACTTCTGTAAGAGATACTTCCTTGAGAAGTTTGAACAAAATTACCTGAGGATGGATATAGCCCTATACATGCTTCAGTTATGGCTGGCCTAGAAGCCTCACCCTTAGGACCCAAAGGGCAAGTAAGAGAACCCTCAGACTCAGTAATAGTGGATGAGGCTTTGATTAAACTTGCTTTGGAAATCTCCTTCTCAGGTTCAGCAATAATAGATGAGACTTTGATTAGGTTCCCTTGGAAACCTCATCCTTGAGGTCCAAAGGTCAAGAAAACATAGCCCCAGGCTCAGTGATAATGGATGCCTTAAGGACCAGGGATGTCTAGTTTTTCTGTGGCTTACATTTACATTTGGAACACAAATAAAGATTATTTCTCAATGCAAAGAAAGTCTGAACTTAAGGCAGTTCTGACCATTTTCTCTCTTTCTTACAGCATAATTCTAGTTGTGAAATAGCATCATAATCAGTACTTCTCTCTGCATTCTGTTTTGGCTCTAGGGCATAGGCAGGCCATGCATGGCTGTAGAAAAATATTAAACTGCTTTTTCTCAATATGTGAGGGTCGAATACTTTCCAGTGTTTAAGAATACATTCCAAAGGCACAAGAGATTTTGATATTGAGTCTCTCATCTGAAAGTACAAGAGAAAGAATTGGTGTCCCTTTAATTTCTACTTGATTTTCATGTCCTCAAGGTATGCCCTGAGGTGACCCACTCCGGAGCAGGTGGCTGCCATCAGGACAGTAGAAGATTGGTTGGGTCAGACTAGTCACCCTTACCAGCTCAAGAACAGAAACCCATACTCCTAATTCTAGCAAGTGTTTCTAAAAGTCCAAGCTGCAATTGATTTCAGCTATAGCAATCATGTTTCAAGAAGGAAGCATTGCTAGCAAAACTAATAACCAGTGCACTTAAACCATTGCTTTCCAGTTCTTTAGAAGTGAGGAAAGTATCAAAGGGCAAATTGAAAGCAATTGCAGCACCTCCCAGCCTGCAAAAGTGATCACCTCCAGAGATAGACAGAGGCAAGTTATCTATCTAATCACCTAGGTACTCTTCCTTAATGGAAAAACAAAGCTAACTCAAAACTCTAAAATGTCTGCCTCTGAAGCTTACAGGTTAAACTTATACCCATTGCCTAGCAACCACAATTTATGTGTTAGTAAAGGCACGTTTATTAGTTTTCTACATATACATGAAATAAGAGAAAGGGTGACTAAAACCTTTTTATTTTTAGCTAGCATATGTAAGTAACAAGTGTAAATTGCTTCTCTTATAGCTGTTTTTCCTCTGCAAATGGCAAATTATTGTTGCAAACTGCTTCTATCTGACCTCCTGGTTAACTCAAAAAGTTAACTCCCAGAGAGTTGGAGAAAAAGTTAGCAGGAGTTTCTAAATTACTAGAACAAAGAAAATTACAATAGATAAATGGAGATTTTTGTTCTAGTTACCCAGTTGCTGTGTTGGGACCCAGCTTACACTGAGGAACCTTTGAGTATCCACTAGAGAGTCAACCTGGCCATGACCCCTTCAGTTGTCCACTCAGCTTTCACTGGTTCCATGCAACCAGATATTTGTCTCTGGAAAGGAATTCAGCTGCCTGTCTGGTAAACATTCCATTGGCTTCAGTGGGGATTGACCCAGAAGGTACTGCGGAAACTTGTCCCTTACTTTAAGAGTGGCAGCTCTCCTAAGATTGTTTAATTAGCTAGCATAGTGACCAATGTTTGTTATGAGTTCTATAAGGGACAGATAAAAACCTGAGCTAAATATAGATTAGATTTCATAAAAAGACCCATTTTACAGCATTTCATATCAAACTCCATTAAGGAAGTGCCTTAACACTACCTTTCCCTAGTGCTGATGGCTAAAATAAGATAACAAACTACACAAGTAACTTAGTAAATTCAGCAGCTAATACAATTGTAACATACAAAATATATGACATTATCATAAAAGCAAATACAAGACCTTGAATACAAGATCTTATCTATAAAAGCAAATTGTAGCTGGTGGTGGTAGCCCATGCCTGTAATCCCAGCACTTGGGAGGCTGAGGCAAAAGGATTGCTTTGAGTTCGAGGCCAGCCTGAGCTACAAAGTGAGCTCAAGGTCAGCCTGAACGGCATAATGAAACCCTGTGTCAAAAAGACAAAAAAAAAAAAAAAAACAAGAAAAAACAAAACCAAATTATAATCTTTCCCATGTTCTCAATTTAAATTTTTTTTTTCGGTTTTATTTTCCGGTACCGGGAATCAAACTCATGACCTTGTGCTTGTCAGGCAGGTGCTGTGCCACTGAGCTAAATCCCCATCCCCCTCAATTTAAATTTATTATCATTTTAAACAAAGAGCAGTGCACAAAAGAGACAAGGCATAAGCAACTGACAAAGACAAGGCATAAAACTCAAAGTATAGGCCACTGACAAAGACAAAGATGACAATTTTGGATTAACTGAGTCACAATCTAGGATCTATGAAACAAAAGCGAACACTTACTTCCATCCAATTATCTCAGTGGGGCCTCCAAAAATGATACAGGGATGAAGTATGAACACCAAGTAATGCAAATAATATAAGGGAAATACTGTAACTACTAACCTGCTAGATGTGCAGTACACTGAGTTCATGTTCCCCAAAACTGTAGAATGAATTCTGAGGAAAAATGGAAGTTAAGAGCAGGAAATATTTATTGAGAGAAACAAAGCTTCTGTCTAAGAGGTACAAAAAGGTATGTGAAAAGTGGGCTGCCCATGAATCCACTTCTCAAAGGAAGCTTTATAGCACAAAATTATGAGGTGGGTATAAGGTAGGACAAAGCTATGATCAACTAATAAGATTATAATTATAGTTACTTAGGTAATATTGATCCAATGGGGTCATGTAGCTATTGTGCATGGAAAGAACAAGGACCTTGCCTGAAAGACATGGGTCAGGGACTTTTCCTGGCCCCCCACCCAGGTGAGTGATGCCTATTTAAGATATCAATTATTGTTTATCCCAAGGGAAGTATGTAGGTGTAGTCATTTCATCTTTTGTTTTGAGGTCTGACCTTAAAAGAATGCACTTCTGCCCACAGTTGTAGTGTATCTTCTGCACTGACTCCTTTGAGGGCCTATCCCTGTCTGACTGCCTGTAATATTTCCAACTAACTTAGTTATCTATAATACTACATCCTCTACACTGCAAACTTTTTGAGAAGCAATGAGAACATAGAAAAATAACATGGTTCTTCAGGTCATAGAGCTAATATGTTGCAGAGCCAGAATTTAAATTTAGCTCTATATGACTAGAAATATACACTCATCAACACTCTGCTACACAGCCTTCTGGCATACTATGATAGTTTCCTCTTTTATTAGAATGCTTTAGATAACAGTAACTAAGCACTAACCTGTAGTTCATTGTCAGCCTGTAACTGGATCCCTCTAGCTCTGGGGTTGTTGTTTTGGGACTAGGAAGATTGAAGCTATCAAAACAGCAAGCATCAAGCAGTGGGCAATAGCAAAATGTTTATTAGGATGAATAAAGAAAATGCTCTCTGCTACTCAGAGAGAGGTGTTCCATAATACAGACACCATAGATGTTTAAATCCATTGGATCTTTATACTGTTTTTGGTAAGTGACAGAATGCAGGGATGTTCCTGGTTCCTGGTTCCTGGTAGGGTTTTGAAGTCTGGAAGGAAAGCTTCATTTGCATTTCATTTCCTCCAAGGTCTCTCCCATTCAGTTAAGCACCTGCTCTTTGTCTCTTGCATACCATTTGGCCCTGATGGTCAGTTTGCTTAAATTAATTATTTGGGCCCTTTGGCTTGTTAACTCACTGAACCCCTGAATTTACTCCAAGATAACTATTCAGGACTTGTGCCCTATCTGCCTACCTTCTCCTATCTACTGGCTTCAATCTTAACTTCTCCATATTTGGAACAGTTTCACTTCACTCAGGACATACCTCCCCTCTACTTCTTTGCAGACTACTAATTGCCTAATCCTGAGACTCTAACAATGTCTTAAAAAGTAAGAAGTCTCATCTCACCATTACTGTCTTCTTTTATCCAAGCCTAGCCCCCAATATATACAATTCAGAGATTCTTGAAATTTTAGTGTATGTCACAATTACCAGGAGAGCTTGTTAAGAGCGATTGCTGGATCCCACCCTCAGAGTTTCTGACTCTCTAGCTCTGAGGTAGAAAGATCTGAGAATTTGAATTTCTAAAAATTTCCTAGATGAGATTGATGATTCTGTCTCACAGACTTTATTTTGGGCATTGCTGGTATAGCATTAGAGCTGATCAAATGGTCTCCGGTATGTTTTCACAATATGGGTAGAATTATAGAACAGATATGTATTCTCACCATAGGAGTCCAGTCTATAACATGTGGAAGAAAACAATCATAAAGAAAAAGTCAGAAGAATGCAAAAACATTCTGCACATAATATATTTGATCTATATTCCACACAAAATATACTTGATGGCCTACAAAACTTTGAAGCACAACACATCACTGATCCATTTAGGAAATCACCGTGTACATTACCTTAGGCTATGCAAAATATGGTAAAACTACTTCTCAAATTATATTTAAATTTATTAAATTCACTTTATCACAAAACACTTTGCTAGGTGTAACTAGTGTTATTCAGGACACACTTTAAGAAATGCTTTTCTAAAACATTTTGTTTTTACAGCAGAGGTGAGATATCTCTTAAAGTCTCCAGAGTCAAAAGGGTTTTTTGCCTGACCCAGTGCATTTAAATCATACTAAATATCTATTTACCCTGTCTAGAATCCAGGTCTAATTTTTTTCTAGTATGGTTCTCAGTACATTGAGATTAGTTAATCCTGGGCGAAAGTATGATGCAGTATAATTTACTTAAGGACAGAGAATCAGAAACTATGATAGAGTTATAGCAAAAGTCATACCTTGCTATATCGAAGTTCACTTATTGCAGCTTCACTGGTTTTTAAAATATATATATATATATATATATATATATATATATATATATATCTGTATCACGGAGCTTTCGCTATATCCCTGGATTTTGCAGTATACTGTATAGGTATTTATATGATAATGCCCTTCTTGGCTGTGCAGTAGAAAGTGTTTAAGTACATATGAAGTGTTTATAAGAGTGTGGACAAGGTTAATAAGAAAGTGGGGAAGGTTTATAGGAATGTGGGAAGGGTTTATAAAGCCTTAAAATATGTATAAATAATAAAATAAATATAACACCACTACTTCGTGGTTTTTTACCTGTTACGTGGGTATCTGGAACGTAACTCCCACAGTAGGTGAGGGATCACTGTATGTTTCTCTATTTTAGGCATATGTATCATCAGACACCTGATAATTTGATATTGCATTTTTACTTGATGTGAGATTAAACCACCCAATTGTGAACTCTGCCATTCAATTTTTCATATTTGGTATTTTGAAGCATTGTCCAGTCTAAAATTACCAAACAGCAATTGAATAAACTAAATCTTAAGTTCTGTCATAAAGCTGGAATGGAATTCTGCAGGATTAAATGTCTTGGACTAATTTCATCAAACATAGACACTTTCATACAATCATCTGATCTATCTTGAACTTCAGTTTCTTCTGATCAGTGTTTGTTGATCCTTTCCCGTATGAACATTATGTTCTTGATCACACAGAAGCTAGAAGTAAAAAGCTTCAGATCACTTCAACATTCAACATTATATCATTAGCTCCAAGCTACATACCTGTGCTAGAGACAGTTTTATCATCCTTGTAAAGCAGGAGGTAGTGTATAGGATTGGTGATACACACTAAACTTGCTGGGGCTGATGAAATATATTTGAGGGAAAATTTATTATTACTTTTGCTTTTCAATATTCTAAGATAGTTCTGTGCATCACTTTTTTTTTTAAATTTTTAAAAAATTTATTACAGTAAAAGACATATTACCATAACCCACTGAAAGTATTTTCTGTCACTTCAAACACACATGTCACATTAGTCTTTCCACTTTCTGAAGCAGTTCTGGAAGTCTTCTTTCACAAGTGTCTTTCTGAGGTTTAGAAAAAACTATAGTGGACCCTGCTGCCAAGTGCCATCCAACTAAAAGGGAGGCTTTCATCACAACATGCTGGTATGTTCTCCTCAACCTTCTTAACTGGACCTGGCACTATGAAACTTCTGGCTCTTCTCCAAAGTCAAAATGACCAGGAAAGGAAAGTATTTTGAATTCATTTTTGACAAATTAATTACTGCTCTGTTTTGTCAGATGGTTTTTGATAGCTAAATTTTTAAAAACTCAGGCCCAAAGCTTCCTGGGATAATCAATTTGTCTTTCAAACCGTATTATTTAACAAAAATCACACTGCGCTATATGCAAGTATAATATTTTAACATATTATACTTGGATAGTGTATTACAATTAACAGGTACTTATGCATTTGTTCCTGATAAAAGTTTTATTAGGTAGCTGCGAAATTGTTAAATATATTTAAATATATACTTGGTCTTCTTTTCTTTTTCCTGGCATTCAACTCATACAACAATTTGTCTTTTTTGTACGTTAATATCTCACTGATGGCTGGCACCCGCTAAGTAGGTTCAGGATGAGAACTGGTTACTGGAAAGACCAAAGCGTAATTACTGGGTCTTTCAGTACCCATTTACAACCTCCAGAGAAGAGGGGATAAAGGTTAAGTTAATCATCAATGGCCCAAGATGTAATCAAACCTGCCTACGTAATAGAGCTTCCAGAAACATACAAAAGAGCTAGGTGCAGAGAGCTTTAGGAGGTTCCTGGAAGGTGGTGCACCTAGAGGGAAGACCTGGCAGCTCCACGCTCCTCATATGCAGGTCTGTATTCATCTCTTCCATCTGGTATTCATTTGCATCCTTTGTAATAACCTTCACAATAAAGCAGTAAATGTGTTTCCTTGACTACTGTGAGCTGCTCTAGCAAATTAATTGAACCTGAGGAAACTCTTTTTTATAGCAGATCAGTAACAAGAAGCACAGGTAAGACAAAAACCTGGGGCTTGTGATTGCATCTGAAATGGTGATTTATCTTAACAGACTGAGCCCCCAATCTGTGGATCTCCAGGTAGATTTTTCTCAGAAGTGAGTCAAATTAGAGGACATCCAGCTTGTGACTACTGCAGTAATTGATTATCTGATGCACAGGAGAAAAAAATCCATATACCTGGTTACATAACTGTTCTGTGTTATGAGAATAGGAGAAACTGATTCTGTTTTCATAGCTTTCTCAGTATGATAAATCAGAACATTTTTAGATGCCTTTCAAACAGCTCAATCACAATGTAAATCACTTTTATTACCATTAATATGTTGAGCAAACATTCTTTATTCTTACTCCACCTTTTACTATCATTAGTATAGGAAGTTTCATTTTCTCTTTTATTTGTTTTGACTTCTTTGAATTAAAAAAAAGGAACAATTAAGTTGGGACATGCCTATAATCCCAGCACTTGGAAAGCTGAGGCAAGAGGATCACAAATTCAAGCTCAGCTTGGGCAGTTTGTGGAATTAATGAGACCCTGTCTCTAAACAGAAAAAAAATAAAATATAAAGGGCTGGACACCTTCAATGTGAAGGTTCTGGATTAAACCTTCAGTACTGAAAAAATTATTTTTTAATAATTAGAAACAGTGAAGACTGTTTTATCTCAGTTAGAACTGAATTAGCTTCTAAGAAGATATCTACTCTATCTCCCAAGCCTGTCATCATAAATGAGTGGTTTTAGTACTAAACAAAATGTATATATTCCTCAATGAAATAAAAAAAACTGTTAGAAATCTAATTTAGGATTCTTTGAACCTTCTAGAGCCATAAAAAATTAACTTATACTACCTTATCTACCAATATTAGTATAGCCTAATCTTAAAGCTTGAAGAATAGAGCATCAGTCCCTTGCATCTTCAAATGTTAAACAGGGTAAGTACTGTTATTAAACAGATAAATACATATATAGTTATTTATCAATAAAATAGCTTAGTACTAGCATCATTCTTATAAAGGACAGCTCAAACATTTGCAGATACAGATGATGGAAGCATAAGTGCATTCTCAGAGGAGCAGAAATGGTCTTGAGAATGACTGAAAACCTCTCTGAAAAGAATAAGGGAGGTGAACATCTGCTTTGTAGTTAAAGGTGGCTTGTCTGCTGGATAGTGCCTGATAACGTTACTTTATCCATGAGAGCTCTCTCTCTTTCATACTCAGGAGTGGGCAGCAGTGATGAAAAAGCCTCAGAGATTGGGTGAGGGCATGAATTTTACAGATCAATTTTGGCCCAATTGCACCAAGTTGGGTACCTCAAAATAACATATATCCAAGAAATATGGAGAGCAGTTATGGTAAACATTTTATGGACAAAATAGTTTTTATTCTTCATCTCATTCTCACATTTTATTTACTAGGTCACATCTTTGCTGGCAGTAAATACTAACACCACTGTTTGTGTGTGTGTGTGTGTGTGTGTGTGTGTGTGTGTGTGTGTGTATGTTTTAAATTTAGATTTTAACAACCATAGCTTGGTAGAAGCTTACTTAAAAACCATTCCTATTCACACATAAAGTTTATTCAAAATGATAATGCTGATGATATTAGTGAGATAGTGATCTGATATTTTACTAGGTTGGTAGGTCACATGCTTCTAATTAAATTTTCATTAATTCCTGTGAAACAGCATCAGAATGAACAAAGATTAGATTTGAAAGCTCTGCACACAGTACACAAATATAAATGTAAATATATAGCAAATTATGTAAAATTTTTTAAAGTTGATTTTAAGCTTTTTACATACCCTTCTGTCATAATAATTCAAAGATTCATTTGAAAATTACTTATAAGGTGGCATTTTTGAATTGTTTTATTTTTCTACATAGATTTGTTTGCCAGATGCAGAACAATTGCTAGCAACATAATATAACATAACATAACACAACATAATATAATATAAAATATGTAAGGGCTTAGATTTTAAAGTGAATCGAATTATGTTCAAATTTGTGGTATTTTTGGTACCAGGAATCGAACTCAGGACCTTATGCTTGCCAGGCAGGCACTGTGTTACTGAGCTATGTGCCCAGCCCTTATGTTCAAATTTGAGATCCACCATTTACTAGCTATTTCACTCTGGGAATTTTTTTTTAACTTTTCCATTTCTGTGCCTCAGTTTCTCCCTTAAGCACCCCTATAAAGTTGTTGTGAAGGTGAGATAAATCATATAAATCTTCATAAACAGTACATGGCACATAGTAAGTGATCAGTAATTACTCTATGTTCATTCATCAGGAAAAAAAAAATAGATGACTAGTTAACTGAATGACATTCTCTTCCTCTCCAGAATAGTGGGTAGTATGTTTGGCCGTATCATACATATACACACAGAAAGATATCCTTTTCCTGAAGGCACCCTTAAGTAAATATTCTGGAGTTCAGTGGTGCTGAATCCCCTTGTAAGACAAAATCTAGTGGGTAAATAGGCATTACGATTGAAATTTCGAGTAGTAATACATATACATGTTGAACATACCAAAATCTCATTATGTCAGGTAAGTCACCTCTTAAAACTTATAGCTCTCTTAATAACTAGATATTAAAGAAGCAATCAAATTCAGTGTTTCCTAGTGTATCAATAAATTCAAAGTAAATTCCCTTGTAAAACTGCCAAACAATAAATATAAATGCCCAAATGCAAAGCATTTGTGGAATGGTTAGGTTTTCCTAGACCATTCCAACTAATATCTAACCTCTGTTTCTGGACAACAAATCCAATCATTTGGACAAATCTCTTTCAAGGTATGGTTAGAAAAACAGAGTTGCTAGAAGGAGACCTCTCAGAAATCTCCTTTATCTGCATCTTCGTTTTATAAAGAATGCAGCTTTTATCTCTGAAAATTGGTATGTCCCTAGGCAAACATCTCTTTATTTGATCAGAGCTTCTGAAGCCACAGTCCTTAGACTTTTAACCACCTTTGCTAAATGTAGGAACCCAGGGAAGACACTTTCATGTAACCTTTGTGAATTTTCTCCTCTAGGAAATTTAGACATTAGTATGTCTTTGCCTTCAAATTTCTGATCTCATGGGCTTAGATCTGGCTTCAGCCCTGAAAGTCCGTATTTCTGCTTTTTCCAGACTCCTTTACCTACTGAAACTTTATATCTGTTTTCTGTCAAGGCAAGGCCTCTCTTGGCACGCAAACCTGCCAGGTGAATCCACCCCTCAGGGGCGTGTCAGTACTATTTCCTGGAGCAATCTCACAGGGTGGTTCCATTTTTCATTTAAGCTCAAATACTTTGCTGCCTCCTCTGCAGCTGCCAGACCTGCTCCTGCTCCAGCTCCTGCTCCTGCTCAGGTAACTCAGTTTCTCCCATGCACCACCATAGGTAGAGGTCATTAATAAATGACTTCTATATGTGTGCCTGCACTTTTTTCATTGCCTTTGTGTTTTTATTTCTTAGGGAAAGACTGACAAGATGATGAGCTCAAGCTATTGGAATGAAACCAGCAGCAGCTGTGGGGCCCACCAGCCCCTTGAGGTGCAACAGTACCAGCCTCAGCATTACCATTGCTACCATCAGCCAAGCCAAGCCCAACAGCCTCTAGAAAAAAACGTAGTCTATGAGCGTGTGAGGACCTACAGCGGGCCCATGAACAAGGTAGTGCAAGCCTTGGACCCCATCGGTTCACAGGAAGTGCTCTCTCCGCTCAAAACTGCCTCCTCCTACCAAAACTTGGTTTGGAGCAACCATTCCCAGGTACAGCAAATATAGTTATTCCGGGGTAATAGAGAAAGGAAATCTTGAACCTCATTTTTCCTCTTCCTTTCTGCTTTTTTGCCTTACTTTACAGGATATCTCTTGGTGGACTTCTATTATGTGTGCGTTAGACAGTCTCCTAAGTTCCAGCCCTTGGCCATTTCTTACTTGCTAGTGCTTGTGGCTGTTTGTTTACCAGTTCCAGTGATTTTTGTAATCGAACCAGAGGATAAGAGAGCTCATTTTTTTGTTGAACTTAATTGGAAGATCTGACCTGAGTGATGTATTCTTTTGCCTCTAAAGAAAAGGAAACCTTAACTTGCAAGGGCTCCTATAGACTCACTGCATTTTGGACACAAGAATGTTTTTTTATGTCAAGCAGGGTAGTTCAGGGATAATGGCATGTTGGAGTGATGAATAATTATTTATGTTCAGCTAATAGTATAAAATGCTTCAGGATAAGTGACAGGTGCAAATGTCAGCCTGAATTGTCATCTGTGCTTCACTTTCTGACAATGACACATTCATTCTTGTACAAACTAGGTGAATTTTTTATGGAATACTGGTATAAGGAATACTGAAGTAGGGGATATAAAATTGAATAAAATAAGAGGTAAGTACTTGTTATATGGAAGCTACAAAAGATGGAACTCTAAGACACCTCTGAAAATGAAATAAATTTGTTTCTAAAGGTTTGTTGTGTTAATTCTTAGCAATAAATGAAAAGTAACATTGCAAGTCTATATAAAGTGAGCAGTTTCACATCTTTTTTCATTCTCTGACTCTCTGTACATAAAATTTGCAAGTATTAAGTCTTCTGAAAGCTTCTGTCCATTCGGGAATTATGTTTTCAAGATATAATTTCTATTGTGATGATTTCACAAAGCAACCAGTGGGATGTTATTCTACATTACATTATTATACCAGTTGAAAATAGTAAGGATTACTTTTCCAAAATTTAAAAATTTAAGTAGGATATGAAACATTTCTAAAATGTATAAGTATGTTTAAAGAATTTTTCAAATATAAAATAATCCCCAAGCCCCAAATGCTACAATTTTGCTCTTTTATTTAACACTTAATATAATTTCAGGGTAAAATACCAACAAAAAAAGATCTAAAATTAACTGTCAATAATTTCCTTAAGAAATTACTGAGAAATTTCCTTGGGAAGTTAACTGTCAAAATTTTCCTTGAGAAAAACTGCATCTTTACTGAGGTAAAGGGGAAGACAAATATAAAGGCCAAAAATACTAGTTCCTATGAGTGTTAACAGCAATGCAGATGCACATTCAAATATTCAACATTATGTTGCTAATGCACAATAAAGTGGATTTGATCTTTATTCCGTACTGGCCCCAAAATAATGAAGCTGAAAACAGTTACTATTGCCATGGGAACACTAAAGTTATTTGTCAGTGTTAGTTCATCACATTAACTCCTTTTCATGTAAACGTGTTAGTAAAAGAAAATATATACACATTTAAAAGCTGAAAACTGGCAAATTATAGATATTGAGTACAAAAAAAATTTTAAGACCATGCTTTATTGTTTGTTCCTTGGTTCAACTTTCTCTTTTAATAATATCAGAACTAAGCTGGTTGAGCTTTTTACATGACACTCCTTCTTTACCTAATATTTTCCAAAGTGATCCTTACACAGAAGTAGTTCCATCTTGAAACATAGGTCCACATAAAAAAGTATGTGAAAACTTTAGGAACTGAAAGTATTGCACAATAACTGAAATAAGAGATTGGAATTGAGGGCATTGTGAAATGTGAAGTTATTTATGACTGAAAATTAAGGAAAAGTAAGGGGTAGGTGCAGATGAAGGAGATGAGATTAAAGCTGTGTGGTAAAACAAAAACAAAACAAAAACACTTACTTCCCTTATTCCCTTGTTGAGAAAAGAAAAAAACCTGACTACAAAATTTCAAACTGTGTTGGAGTTCACGATAAGAGAAAATGGCAGGACAGTTTTTAGATAGCTGCCACAAAGAATCAGGCAAGAAAATTCATCTATTTTGTATCATTTTCCTTTCTTCCTGTGTTTTGTTGGGATTGCTTTGTAGCATTACGTAAAGCATACCTAGGTTTGATCTGAAATTACCTTCATAGCAACAAATGAAAAAGATGTGAAGGCAGCTTTATTATATACCAGGCCAAGCAGGAGTAAACAATACATATTCCTCAAAACCTTTTTGTTAGTTTTACGTTTTAATAAAATATCTCTTTAATATGCTATGCTTCAGTTTATACGTAGCAGTTATTCTGGTGCCAGAGTGTATGACTGGGGAAGCTAGGGAAATGTGTATTACATTCAATTGTTGGTCATAGTGACTTCAGTTAAACTTTTACTTTGCTTTTAGCATTTTAGTGTTTGGATAACTTTCAGAGAACTCATGAGATTTCAAAATAAATATTGCCAGTAGTAAAATCCATTCCCTTTGAGAAACCGAAACTGAGAGCAATCTGTTGTGTTTCCTGAATCTTAATGTTAGCTAAAGTAGTAGATTTAGATTTTAACAAAATGTTTTGTGCAGTATTTTAGTATTTTCCATTTCCGGTATTTTACACAATATTTTCCCCTATTGTACTTCGGTGCACTAAAATAGAGTTAATAGATAAAAACACATTTAAATATCTCTAAATATATAATGGTTTTTTGTTTCATGTCTATACTTGATCAGATATATTTTATAGTTTTCTGTTATTATTTTGTCTGATAAATAGGGTATTTGTCAGAGCAAATTAAATGTAGAAACTAGTTAGTAATGTTATTTGAATTCATGGTAAAAATAAAATTACTGTCTTTAGCCATATGAACAAAGCCATAGATGCATTTTAGGACTGAATATAGTCTCTTTTTTTTTTTTTTGGTACTGGGAATCAAACTTAGGACCTTGTACTTGCCAGGCAGGCACTTGTGCCACTGGGCTGTATCCCTGGCCTTGAATATAGTCTTATAAGTAAATAGATTTCTAGAATCTACTTAAAATAAAACAGGAAAAAAAACCTTAGAACTCAACTTTAGAGCTTAAATATTAACCTACTATCATTAACTTTAAATAAAATACTGCCTTAAATGAACAGGATTTATGGGAATTACTCATTCAGCGAAAAGTTTTTCTCCTACTAATTTAGGTTTTTCATAAAATTCAAGATATTTTCCATGAATACAGAAAACTATGTTTTTGAGAAAGAAAAATGGATCAAAATACTTTTAATTCTAGTCACTCACTTAACACATGCTATATTGTATAGAAAACACTGATTTTTCTGGATAAATACCGCTTGCTTGTGCAGGGAGAGTCCACTTTGATGATAAACATGCAGAGCCTGGTCTGGAGCTATCCTGTATGCTTAACTATATTTCATTTTAAAAGATTATTTTGTATAGTGTATGTATTTCAAAGGTTGTCATACTTTTGAATTTGAAACTTGTAGCTGAGTCTAACTCTACACAACAGCCTATGGGAAAATGTGCACTTATGGAAAGGCTTCTGTTATGAATAATTATTCAACTGGGATTAACTTCTTTTACATGACTTTTCCCTTTGTGTTTGACTCCAAAGATTGTAATTGCTCCCTAACTTTGTTACGATTTCTATATACTATCAGAAAATTTTCCTGTTCTATGGGAGTAGTATGTTGCTTTGATAAACTGTTGTTCAAAGGTGTGGTCACTAAAGTAAATGATAGTTCAGGGAAGTAGATTGCCTGAAAAAAAAAATAAGGTCAGAGGACAAAGGAACTGTTGTTTTCAGGTTTGGTCATCCCTTTTGTGCTTACAATTAATGAATCTATAGAAATTTTGAGCACAAAAAATTGCTGGTGAAAATGCCCATGGCAATTGTCTTTTGTTTAAGGAAGGTCTGGACCTGTTTTCAGTGAAGGGCACTCATAAATTGTCATTGTAGGGTGACAGTGGGCAGTGGTACAGCAAGAGGAAGAGAGGGGAATTTTTCTTCAACTGTCTTGTTCCAAATTTCTTTGTTTGAAAATTCATGGTAAAACAACTAGAGATTTGCTATCCTCTTAAACTCCATTTAAAAGTTAACCTTTCTAAGCAAATACAGTTGAGTCAATTCTTAACATGAGGAGTTATTCTGATAGATACTTATACCACTTAGAGCAAAAACATGGACTGCAAAAAGACCTGCATATTTTCCTTCCTCTCCATCTAGTAATTTTATTCAAAAAAAAAAAAAAAAAAAAAAAAAAGAAGAAGAAGAGGAACATAAATTCACAGTATAAGCATGACATAGCTCAGCTTGTAACTCCAACGCTTTGAGGTTGCATTATTGTAGCTTGGAAGAAATTATTCTATCCCTATTTTCAGTTTTGCCCATTTTTAAGTTCTATTGTGACATGTCTTACTAATTTCCAAGTAATATTTTCAAGTTAATTACAACTTACAGCATTAGAAAGTACTCAAGTCTTATTAGTTAAAAGAAGTTTGCCACCTTCAGATAGAAGCTCTGTAACACTTGCCTTAGGGTTCGTAGACCAGTTTGTTTATTTTAGAAATAAGTAATCCACCTTATAGCGGTGGCAGGATGTGTCTAGGTCATAAAGGCTGAGGCCTGGCCAGGTTGGGAAGCTCCTTCCACTGCGCTGTCCCTGAGGACTGGCTTCTTCAGTTCGCAGGAGGGAAAGAATCTGAGCATGGTTGTACCTCCCACTTCTGGGAAAGGAACACCTCAGGACAGGAAGACAGGCCTTGGGTACACGAGCTCTAGTCATGAAGGAAAGGTTTTTATTATCTAGGTGCTATTATATATTCATAATTGCATTTTGAAAATTAAATGGCTATAGCTGGGCGTGGTGGCGCATGCCTGTAATCCTAGC